>NW_018397262.1:3898858-3906501 GCF_002168275.2 Theobroma umbraticum | reverse complement strand
ATAACGACTAATTAACTTTATAAGAATCAATAAATTATTTTTTAGGTCTCTAGAATCACATGATACACATTTTGATAATCCTTTATGCTTAAAAACTTATCCATTGTCACATGCTAGCTAATTAAATTTATTTTTCTTAATAATTTTTTAAATTGTATAAGCATGTGATGATATAAAAATTATAATAATTCACTATTCTTTTATATCTTGCACAATTACTTTAATATGAATTTGTTGGCTGGCAAGTGGACACTTCATTATTGTCAAGCACCTTTACATTTATTAGTATCACTATTATCACTTTTTGTTTCAGATACATTTGAAGATTTTGACATGTAATCTTTCCTATAAATTATAAATAGTTTGATCAGGTCAAGTCGGTTTCGAGCTCAAATCATAAATTTCATCGGATCTTATTCAAGTCACTGATTTTATTTTATTGTTTGAATTGTACTTGACAATTCTTGTTGTGCCTAATCATTACAAAGGTTTGAACATTTGACCTTGACCCCATAATGAAGAGTTTAACTTGTTAGTAGCAAATTCCATTAGGTTTTTGGTTTTTGATTATTGTCTTGAATTGCTATACAAAATTGTTCATCAACGTAATTCTACTGCCCTGCCTTTGATCCAGCTCTGGCAGCTCGGGTGGAAAGAATTAAGATTATGCCTATGACAGCTAAAGAATTGGATAAAAGAACAATCATTAGAACTACTCTTCCTTGGTCTGTGATAAGCATGTACGTTGATAAGCTTCAATTTCATTGTTTTTGGTTGAAACAACTTCTAATAAAATGAGTAATACTTTTAATAAAGATCAATCTAGGTTGATAAATACTCGTCTGTGCTTACCAATATTCCAGATTTGTGGATGGCTTAGAACGAGGAAAAGGAATGTACTTGTTCTTGGTCGTTCCAGACATTAAAACTCCATCTGGTTTGAGGGCAAGAACTATTCTAACTAGCTGCTTGGAGAACAGTTACTTCGAAAGCCTGACGTCCAGTCTTTATACTAGTCCTAATGCGACAATCTTGTGCTTAGACATCAACCAAAGCATGCACTGCCAATTGCTTTGTGGATTATTACAGAGGGATGAGATCTTAAAGGTTGGTGCCAGTTATCCTTATGTTCTCGTTCGAGCTATCAAGTTTTTAAAAGATCACTGGAGAGAGCTATGTACTAATATAAGAACAGGCCAACTTAGCGATTGGATCACCGACCTTGGCTGCAGAAACGCTCTGTCGCTAACTCTCAACAAACCAAATCCACAACTGGAAGATTCAATAGAAGACACATGTAGTGAAAAATCATGGGAAGGGATAGTTAAAGAACTTTGGTCTAGAACAAAGTTCGTAGATGTAATGTATTCCAACACTTGAATTTTATTGTTGTGGGCTCCCTTTAGTTTCATCATATTAATTATGCTGCTTCTGAAGGTGACCCTGGTATCAATCTTGAACCACTGAACAAGCCCTCCAATATCTCATACACTCTTCTTCCTAATATGTCATTCTATGAATTCATTCCGATCAAGGAACACCATACAGAATTGGCTGAGCAGCCTCAGCATTTCGGAGGCGTCTATGATCAGGATTGCGTAGAAACGCAGGACAAAAAGGAAGAAATTGAACCTGTTGAGCTGGTGGACGTGAAGGTCAATGTTATGAAATTATGGTCACTACTTTTACAGGTGAGCTCTTCACTGCCCTTGTGATATTCTGGTATGCCAATTAAACTTTGCAGCTTTCACTTTTAGTCCCGAAAGAGCACACGGAATGAAGAAAGATTATTAATTTGGCCACCTGTTACTGTACAATAAAAGCAAATTCCTCTTTTTGTTGTTATTTTTTCTCCTTAAAGTCATGAGGCTTTTGCTCCAAAATATTATGATTTTATTTCCCATAACTATTTGAAAACTTTTCAGGCCTATATATAGATACAAAATTGGACATATTCTCAAGGTAACTGGTTTTCACAACGATGCTCCTCAATTTCGTTTTATGAGAAGGCAAGGTGTCCTTTTCAGAATTGATGTGGAGAGTACAAGGGAAGATGGTCTGTTGAAAGCAGTGACACAGGCAAAGCTCCTGATTGAGCCACTCGGCTTGATTCTGACCGACTACACTAGCTATATATGCTGATACTTGTTCTACACCAGGGCACTACGTATTATTCTGGGAGCTTAAAATGAAAGGAAGCCATGATCTTCCGGAGACTAATCCTAAGATAACAGAGGAATGCAGCTACATTGCCGAAGAATCACTAGATTATACGTATAGAGTTCTGAGGAAGGACAAGACGATAGGGCCATTAGAGATAAGGGTAGTAAAACATGGAACATTTGATGTTCTAATGGACTTGTTCGCAGCAAAAGGAACTTCTGTGAGCCAATACAAGACACCCCGGTGCATCAAATCTCAGGAAGCTTTGAAGATAACGGATGCTGCGGTGGTTGGAAGGTACCTTAGCCCAAAGCTTCCTTGGGAGGAAACTAAATAAGTGGCATATTGGTCATGGCAACTCTTTTGGTGTTTTCCCCAAGTTCACTTCTAAGAGTTGAACTTGGAGTCACTTGATATTTTGATGAGATTCAATAATAAGTGTTGTACCGTTGTACCTGCAACGGGACATTATTTGTAATTAAGAGTTAAGATAATTGGTAAATAAAATAAAGAGAAATTGTGAAGAATAATTTTCCTGATAAGGGATTTCAGAAATAACTATTAAAATAAATTTAACTAATTTATTCTATATTTAGTCATAAATTTAATAAATATTTAAACTATTTAAATAAATTAAACATTCATTATAATTTTCTCTCCATCTTATTTAATGCTTCGAATCTCTCTCTCACCATTCAATTTTTTCTAATTTTATTGATTTATCTTTTCGGCGTCCATCTATTGTGCTCTTGATTTTGCCTTCTCCATACTTTCAAGATATCAAACAATAGTTTTGATATGTTTAGGATGAGTGACTATTTGGGGAATTTGATTTTAGTTTTTTGGATGAAATTAAAACAATAGAAATGATCATAAAGGTTTGAAATAATTTTTAATTAGATTAATTCAGGATTTAGATACCAATAAATTCAAGAATTTGAAATTTATAAACATCGGTTTCAAAGAATTTTTTTTTAATTTTTAGTCAAAACAAGGTGTTAGATAAAAAAAATTATATTTGATTTATGAAATATGTTAGAAACATTTTAATCAATGTCAAATTATCAAAAAAAAAAGAAATGAAGAGAGTTAAGAGAATTTAAATTTTTTTCATAAGTAATAACAACATTTCAACATTAAATATGATAAAATTTTTTTAACAGTCGAATAATAATAACTTTTTCAAAGTGTAACATTTTTTATATATGTCGTGTAACAATAATATTTTTTTCAACATTCATTAATAAATATTTTTAATTATGACTTGTTATATTTTTTATATATACATGTACAATATATTTTTTCAACATGACATGTAACATCACATGCACTTGAATATGAAGAGATTTCATTAATGTAATTTGTTCAAGTTGATTAAAAATAATTAAAATTATAAAAAAGATTTTTTTAAAAAACATGAGAGTTATTTTTTAAAATATCACAAAAATAAATAAAATTTTAAATTTTAAACACAAGACTTTGTATAATTATAATAAGTGATGAATCTCATATTTAAAAATTCTATAACACAAGTTATACATATATATAATATATGTATGTTTGATTGTTACGTTAATAAAAACTTGATTGCAGAGAGCATGATATAGCCTGGCCTTCCTCGAGAGCGAGCTAGGACCATCTTCTCACTTTTTATATTTTAGAACAACTTTACGCTTTATTTCTCTTTGAGTTTGGTTCATTAAATTTGGCATTCTATTGCAACTGATTAACTTTATTCCATCTTCTCAATTTATTTATTTATTTATTTTTTAAATTCAAGCACTTGTATATATTTTATTGTCATACGTCGATTAAAAAAAACACTTAATCATGCAAAGAGCATCTTTAATTATTATCTCTTGCTCTCATTTCCTTTGTAGATGTTCCAAATAAATAAATAAATTTATTTATTTTTTTACGTGTCTTTAGAATCACATGATACACATTTTGATATTCTTTAATGCTAAAAACTTATGTTTACTATTTTATATCATATAAAAATACATTAATTTATTTTTAGGTTTTAAAAGTCGAAAGATTCTCGCATGATTGCCTATTAAATATAAGTTCATTATGACATGCTAGCTGATTAAATTTATTTCTTTTAATTATTTTTCAAGTTGAATATTATTTAATCATTGGCGAATATATTCCTAATGCCATGGAGGGACCTATAACAATTTCGGCTGTTATCCATGGTGCCACTATGGTGGCGACGGGAATTTATTTTTAATACAAGACAATTATATGAGGGTATTCTTTTGTTTTCAAAATAATAAAATATTAAATTGAATTGATAAATGTGTGAATTTTGAGTCTAATTAATATAGACATATATTTAGATTTTTGAGATTCGAGTTGTTTTAGATTTCAACTCAATTAGTGTTTGTTTTATTACGGAATCATTTCGAATTTTAAATTATTTTAAGTTGAGTATTCGATCACTTTTGATTTGAACTTGAGTAAGATTATTTTATTTTATTATTTATTTTATTATTAAGTTATAATCGGTTTTGGTTTTGAATAGATTGAGTCGAAGTTTTTAAAATGGGATCAAATTTTACCAAGTATTGATTTGATAATATTATGACAAACACCCAATCACTTAAAATTCATATAATTAAAAATATTAAAAAATCATACACATAAAAAAACAGAATTTTACTTGCTTCGACACAATTCACTTTATCTACATTCACGAATGAGAAAAAAATCCATTAAATGTAAAGAAATTTAGTCAACATGCAAGTCAATATCACTCAAAAATCAAATCCCAATCAATCCCTAATTAAACACTAACACTAAGAAACAAAAAATAATCTCAAATCTAACTATAATCTCATGTACATAAAGCACACTTCCTTAAGAATTCTCTGAACACTCAAACCTTCTAAATCTTACAACTCTAATTACATATTGCCCTATTGAGACTCCTCTATATTTATAGCTTACCTCTCCTCCTGGAAAAAGAAGATATTGAAAACTGATCCCTCATCATCTTAAGTAGCCACTGTATTTTAACCATCTTTACTGTTTGCATTTCGGCTTCTTATAGAATATAAATCTCTCAGCAATAAATAATCATGGAATAAAATATAATTTTGTCCACTTCCCTTCCAGCTAATTTAATTTTCAAATATAGAGCTTTTTCACACTTTGCACCCTTATAAAAGCTGTGTCCAGCTTTCCTCATAACATTGTCAATTGCCTCATACAAAGTGTCTTAATTAGTTTTACAAGTCTGTTTTTCTCTAAGTATTTCTTGGTTTTTATTCTCTCTCTTGGGTTCCTTATCCAAACTCTCTTAACATTTTTGCAGGAATTACATATATATATATATATATAATCTTGGTTTCTTTTTTTTTTATTTGGACAGAAAAAAATTTTAGTGTCAAGGAGAGAATTAATGCTATTGAGAAGCTGTTGATTGAAGAGAGTGAGCAATACCTGAATTAATTGGTTAGTGTTGGACTCAGTTTTTCACATTTCCCACCCATTTAAAGAATTCTATTTTATATGCTCCTTTTATATATTGTAATATATTGGAATTTTCTAATAATTAATGTTACACATTATTTCTATTTTTTTTTTGTTATAAATTCAAGGTGAATTGACATGAAACCTTCATGGGAAATCAAATTTCATATTTGTTTTTAGCTGCCTAAACAATTTTCTATGCACTCATATAGAGATTGTTGGGAGTTTTGAGCTTGCAATTATACATCTATAAAGAGATGAAGTTTAGGCTCTTTGGAATTCTTCATATTAAAAGTGTGTAATGTCCCAATGCTCACATTGAAAAATTGTAAGAGGGTCCTTAATAAAAGTGCTTTTGTAGGCAACAATCGTGATGCTCTTTAAGGTAAAGTGGTTAAGATATTACAGTTGTATTGTTGATTCTATATACTTTTATATAAAATAATAATATCATAATTGATTTGGAATTTTAGTTAGTGTCTATTTTCTTTTCACTTTGTATTTTACTTTATGGAAATTATTCAAAAATAAAAAATAGCAAAAGCAATCACCAGAAATGGAATCATAAATTGGAAAGTAATGTTTAGATCTTCCCATATTGTTTGAAAACTATATATATATATACATGTTCTTTTCTATAACCCCAATTATAAGCTTTTTAATATGTTGTGTTTTCGTTTTCAGTCAGCTAACAATTCTGAATCAAGTATCTGTTTCCAACCACTATGTCAAACAGTCTTGCCTCCTGGAACTACAAAAGGTAGTCATTTTTTGCTTCACTGTTTTGATATAATATAATGATTTTTAATAGTTGTATCTCAGTAATTCTCTGAACTCTCTTATCTTTGTGCTAATAAACCTATGATGTTAATTCTTGCAATTGGATTTCTCCTCTCCTTTCAGTTTTGATCTGATGGCACCAAAGGACAGTATCATTGAAACTGGCTGGAAGATGATAGAGGATTTGACTACAAATGCTTATCAAATACAACAACAGTTACTGGAAGAGATACTGACTCAAAATGTGCATACTGAATATCTTAACAAGTTTCTCAATGGGAGCTCTGACAAGAAACTTTTCAAAGAGAAAGTTCCCATTATCAATTATGAAGACATCAAACCTTACATGGACAAAATTGCTAATGGAGAGCCATCAGATATCCTTTTAGCTGAACCCCTCCTTGAACTCACTCTAAGGTACAAACCAGGTTGTAATTTCTCAATCTTTTTTTTTTTTTTTGGTACTTGAGAATTGTTGGGGTTCCTAATCATTACAAAGGTTTGAACATCTGACCTTTACCCCATAATGAAGAGTTTAACTTGTTAGTAGATTCTTGGTGATTCAAACTCCATTTGATTTTTGGTTATTGTCTTGAATTGCCATACAAAATCTTCATCAAAGTAATTTTACTGCACTGCCTTTAATCCAGCTCTGGCACCTCGGGTGGAAAGAATAAGATTATGCCTATGACAGCTAAAGAATTGGATAAAAGAACAATCATTAGAAATACCCTTCCTTGGTCTGTGATAAACAAGTAAGTTAATAAGCTTCAATTTCATTCTTTTGGTTCAAACAACTTTTGATATAATGAGTAATATTGTTAATAAAGATCAATCTAGGTTGACAAATACTTCCTTGCTTACCAATATTCCAGGTTTGCGGATGGCTTAGAACAGGGAAAAGGTATGTACTTGTTTTTTGTCATGCCAGACATTGAAACTCCATCTGGTTTGAGGACGAGAACTATTCTAACTAGCTGCTTGAAGAACTGTAATTTCGAAAAGCTAACGTCCAGTTTCTATTCTAGTCCTAATGCGACAATCTTGTGCTTAGACATCAACCAAAGCATGCACTGCCAATTGCTTTGTGGATTAGTACAAAGGGATGAGATCTTAAGTGTTGGTGCCAGTTATCCTTATGTGCTCGTTCGAGCTATCAAGTTTTTAAAAGATCACTGGAGAGAGCTCTGTACTAATATAAGAACAGGTCAACTTAGCGATTG
>NW_018397262.1:3898746-3898848 GCF_002168275.2 Theobroma umbraticum | reverse complement strand
CTTGGCTGCAGAAATGCTTTGTCGCTAATCCTCAAAAAACCAAATCCACAACTGGCAGATTCAATAGAAGACACATGCCGTAAAACATCATGGGAAGGGATA
>NW_018397262.1:3826631-3898736 GCF_002168275.2 Theobroma umbraticum | reverse complement strand
TTTGGCCTAGAACAAAGTTTGTAGATGTTATCTTAACGGGTTCTATGGCCCAATGTATTCCAACACTTGAATACTGTTGCGGTGGGCTCCCTTTAGTTTCAACTTATTATTCTGCTTCTGAAGGTTACCTTGGCATCAATCTTGAACCCCTGTGCAAGCTCTCTAATGTCTCTTACACTCTCCTTCCTAATATGGCATTCTATGAATTCATTCCTATAAAGGAAAACCATACAGAATTGGCTGATCAGCCTCAGCATTTGGAAGGTGTTTATGATCAGGATTGCATAGAAACGCAGGACACAAAGGAAGAAATTGAACCGGTTGAGCTCGTGAACGTGAAGCTTGGTCAATGTTATGAAATTGTTGTCACTACTTTTACAGGTAGGCTCTTCATTGCTCTTGTGATCATCTTGTATGCCAATTAAACTTTGCAGCTTTCCCTTTTAGTCCCCAAGGAGCTCATGGAATAAAGTATTATGATTTTATTTCTCATAATTATTTGAAAACTTTTCAGGCCTATACAGATACAAAATTGGAGACGTTCTCAAGGTAACTGGTTTTCACAACAATGCTCCTCAGTTTGCGTTTATGAAAAGGCAAGGTGTCCTTTTAAGCATTGATGTGGAGAGTACAAGGGAAGATGGCCTGTCGAAGGCAGTGACACAGGCAAAGCTCCTGATTGAGCCACGCGGCTTCCTTCTGACCGACTATACTAGTTATGCTGATACTTGTTCTACACCAGGGCACTACGTGTTATTCTGGGAGCTTAAAATGAAAGGAAGTGATGATCTTCCGGAGATTAATCCCAATATAACAGAGGAATGCTGCTACATTGCGGAAGAATCACTAGATTATGCGTATAGACTTCTGAGGAAGGACAAGACGATAGGGCCATTAGAGATAAGGGTGGTAAAACATGGAACATTTGATGCTCTAATGGACTTTTTCATAGCGAAAGGAACTTCTGTGAGCCAATACAAGACACCCCGATGCATCAAGTCCGAGGAAGCTTTGACGGTAATGGATGCTGGAGTGGTTGGAAGGTATTTTAGCCAAAAGGCTCCGAAGTAGGGGTAACTAAATAAATGGCATATATATCTTTTAGTGTTCTTCCGAAGTTTTCTTCCCAGTGTTGTGTTGTGCTTGGAGTCGTTTGATATTTTAATGAGATTCAATAATCAATAAAGTTGTTATAAACTCTCTCCTTCACGATTTGTTTGTCCCTGATTAATCATTTTATCAAACAAATTCAACTCCAATTAAAAGCTGAATTGATTTATAGAACAAAAGTATATAAAAATCTTTGCAAACAATATGGGAGAATTATACTCAAAAACTGACTTAAATACTATTCCTGTTTTCATATATGTTCGATGTTCGCTTGCACGAGAAGAGCTAATTCTCTTTTTATCTCAAAATTTTCATCTCATTCATCCCATAAATTCGAGCTTTATATTGTAATAATTTAATTATTTTTTGAATCTAAAATTGACTAAAGTAATTGTTACCATATACAAGAAAAGAGAGGATATAATATCTAAAAAAGTCTTTAACTTATTAAATAAAATTTAAATAAGTCTTTATTCTTTTAATTATTTCAATTACGCTCTTATACTTTCATTTTAAGTCAATTATATCTTTATATTTTTATTTTAAGTCAAATAAATTTTTATAATTAATAGTTGACTTAGTTAAAATGACACTTTCCATTTACATCATATCGCATAACATGTTAACATGTCACGATAAATGATGACGACATGGTCATGTAACATTTTTTACTCCCATATTGATGTCACATAAATATAAAATAACAAATGATATTTTGATTAATGATAATTAATTAACCATTAGTCATAAAAATTTATTTAACCCAAAATAAAAGAAAAAGACTATTTCAATATTCTTGAATATTTAAAGAATTTTTTTTAGTATTAAGCCAAAAAAAAAAAGCAATTGCTATCAAAATGATTATAATTAGTAAGAGGCATATGATTATTAGTGCTAAATAAGGAGACTATTAAATGCCATAGTCACAATTGAGAGGACATAAGGATTAAAATAATTTAGGTATAATGTTCAAATAAATTCTTCAATTATCGAAAAAAATTCAAACAAGTTTTTATTTTTTATTGCATTTAATCAAGTGCATGTTCTTTTATTTTGAATCAAATAAGTTCTTGTGATTAATAATTGAGTAATTGTTATTAGTTAAAATATCACATATCATTTTATATCTATATAGCACTAACACAACATTTATGTAAATGGTAAAAAATTCACATAGTTTTATTACATATCAAATAGTATGTCGCATCATTATCAATCATGACGTATCAACATATTATATATCATCAATTATAATATGTTAACATACACCGTCAGTGCCACACTATTTAAAATAACAAATAACATTTTGATTAAATCAATCATTAGTCATAAAAACTTACAACTCAAAATAAAAATATAAAAATTTATTTAAATACTATGCTAATAATTTATTTGAATTCCATATTCATCCGTCAGTATTTGATGCATGTAGAAATGAAAAATATGAACAATGTGAACTACATTAGAGAGTTTTAGAAATTGATAAAAATTAAAATATTCCTTTTATAATGAGAAATGGAAGATTTGAACTAGTGTTTTAACCATTAATTAAATAATTTAATATAAACAAAAAAAATATATGAAATAAAATATATATTAATGTATAAATTAGAACAATCAAAATTTTAAATTCACACGTTATGAGGTTATATATTTTAACTATATAATTTTCTTGAGAAATGTTATTTTTAATTATTATTTTGTTTTATAAAATCCAACCATCAAACTTTCAAAATTCTTCATCATCCCAAATAGTTGATGCAGACATGACAAAAATAAAAAAATTGTAAGATAAAAGGAAACATGGAATTCTTACATAGCAACTATGACTGTTTAACATCAAAATTAATTGGATAATGAAAGAGAAAATAGGGCCCAACGTCAAACTCAAAAAAGATCAAACCAGACCTAACCCGGCGTGATACGTCCCGGGCGAACTTAACCAAATATAAAAAATTAACCAAAAAGGGGAAATCCCAACCGAACCTAACCCAAAACCGGATCCAAATCGTCACCCGTCCATTTCATGCTTTTCCTTCTCTGATTGGTTCCCATAAAACGATACAATTATTAAAACAAAAAGTCTGAGCGACGTTGACCCACCCAAAATCTTATTCGGATCTTGACCCAAATTCTCCTCCATAATCCAAACTCGGATCCAATCCCAACTCTCTCTCTCTCTCTCGGTCCTCCCGCTCTCTCCCGTTTTCCTTTTTCTTTTTCTGTTATCAAGAAGATCCAAACCCTAATACCTTCTCGGATCCTCCGACCGGGCTTGCCCGTGGAACCAAGCTTTTTCTCTGATAAACAATCTGGTAAGACTTCCTTTTGTTTTGTTTACATTCTACTTTTTTCTGATTTTTTTCTTTTTTTTTTTGCTGGGTTTTTGGTATTTAGTATTATGTGTTTTAATTGTGGGTATTTTGAGTAGACCCATTTGGATATTTTGGTTAAAAAACATTTGGGTATTTTGATGGGTTGTTGATTTAAAAGGGTTGGTTTTTGCGAATTGTTCTTCTGAGTTGAGTTTGAATTTGATGCTTTTAAGCGTTTATTCTTGTCAGAGTTTTCTTATATTTGTATTTGTTTTATCAGAAAAAACCTTTTTCTAATGGAATTCAATTAAAACCTTCTTGTTCTAAGAAGTGAATTGAATTGAATTTGAAATTGGTGGCTTTTGATTTTTTTTTTTGCTTTTTTGTTATTACTAATATTAATTGGTGTTGATTTTGATAAGACCATTAGTTTTGGTTTGATAAATTAGAGCAGTTTTTTGCTTTTTTTTCTTTTTCGAGAAAAAGAAAAACCCTTTTTCTTGTTGGGGTTTGGCTAAAGTTTGCTTTTTATAAGCGTTGCTTTTTTTATGCAGTTGGTGGATTATTTTTATATTTTTTGTGTTGATTTCGATTAACTGGCCATATTTTTTCTGGAAGGCTGTAGGTAAACATTCTTTTGAGAAAAAGGAGAATTGCCCATTTGGCTATAAAGAAATCGTTCTTATTAGGAAGTATAATTTTTCCCAAGTAATTGCAATTTTGAAGTCTTTTCTTGAATTCATGAAGTTTAATGATTTTCAGTTGTAGGGTAAATTGAAGAAGTTTAAATTCAGTTGGTCTGTGCTGGAGTGTTAGCTAACTCTTCCATTATGAGCTCTTATTATGGCTCTTATTCTCTTTGTTCAATATCATCAAAGTCACTATGGTCCGGGTATTTTTATGATGAGATAAAGTGGCTTACCCATCATTCCATCAGGAAAGCAGTACCAGCTTAAAAGTAGGAGATATTTTACTTTCAAAAAGCAGAAAGGGATAATTTTCATCCGTTAAGATTTGAAAGATATATCAAATATTGAATGAACTCTTTAATCCCCTAGTGGAAGGAGGCTTTGTGTATGGGTCCACTGAAGTGAATGAATGGCATGTAAAACCAACGCCAGACAAACACAAAAGAGGAACTTAGTTGGAAATAGAGGGCTAGAACTAGGATAAAGTTGAAACATATGTCTCAAGGTGTCTTGAACCTCTCCTGATTTGTCAGGTTTGAGCTGTTAAAATCTAAGAAGACCTATAAGTTACTGATTGGAACAAATTCAGCTTTTCAATGTCTTTTTATTGAGAGAATTGCAGACTGGGTAGAAGAGAAGTGAAATAGAGAGATTTTATGGAATGTTTTTTCATTTGATACAAATTTCTGAAAATCAGGGGTTTAAAAACTCTGTTATTGTAATTATCATGGTTTTCTCTGCATATCACTTGTTTACAATCCAAACAAACAGAGATATATTGAATTTCAATTCATATCACTTCTCACCTGCAGTTTTATTTATTTTCTCTGCCTTCTTGCAGTTTCTCTTCTTTTCTTTTCTTTTCTTTCTACTCCGTTCCTATCAATCCAGCTGCAAATTTTCAATATAGCATTGATTTTGCAAAATTGAGGGCAACTAGAACGATATCCAGGCAACACCAATTTGAATGTTGCAGTGCTTTTAGAATGAAAATGGCATTTTTGTTCTATATTACTTGTGCCTATCACTAACTTACAACTAATATTTACTCCTAATGTTTATGAAGACCTGGTGACATAATTATGACTGCATTTCCAGACCTGAAAAATTCAATGATATCTTTGTTGTGTTTTTTATGTATCATGTTCTGAAATTTTTGTTGTGGTGTAATAGGTAATTTCTTTATTTCCATGGGCACCTATTTTGTCATTTGACTTCACTTTAATATGCAGACTTTGGGTCATCTGAAGCCTATGCAATGGAAGTGGCTAATGAATCAGCTATTAAGAAACCAAAGAGGTTGACTTCTGTCGTATGGAACCACTTTGAAAGGGTTAGGAAAGCTGACGTATGTTATGCAGTATGTGTTCATTGTAATAAGAAATTAAGTGGATCAAGTAATAGTGGAACCACCCATCTAAGAAACCACTTAATGCGGTGCTTGAAAAGATCTAACTATGATGTTTCCCAACTACTTGCAGCGAAGAGAAGGAAAAAAGATAACACCCTTACCATTGCAAATATCAGTTATGATGAAGGGCAAAGAAAAGAGGATTATATTAAGCCCACTATTGTTAAGTATGAACAGGATCAGAGAAAGGATGAAGTTTTCAACCTTGGAAGCAGCCGGTTTGACCAAGAGCGAAGCCAGTTAGATCTTGCCCGCATGATTATATTACATGGCTACCCCTTAGCCATGGTTGAGCATGTGGGATTCAAGGTATTTGTCAAGAATCTGCAGCCATTGTTTGATGTTGTGCCAAATAGCACCCTTGAGCTGTCTTGTATGGAAATTTATGGGAAGGAGAAGCAGAAAGTTTATGATATGTTAAGTAAATTGCAAGGCAGAATTAACCTTGCTGTTGAGATGTGGTCTTCACCGGAGAACTCTAATTACTTATGCTTGACAGCGCATTATATTGATGATGACTGGAAACTACAAAAGAGGATTGTTAATTTTGTCACACTTGATTCTTCTCATACTGAAGACTTGCTTTCTGAAGTAATTATGAAGTGTCTGATGGATTGGGACATAGAGTGTAAGTTGTTTGCGATGACTTTTGATGATTGTTCTACTAACGATGATATTGTCCTGAGAATAAAGGAGCAGATCTCTGAAAACAGGCCTCGTCTAAGCAATGGTCAATTATTAGATGTGCGCTCTGCTGCACATGTTCTAAATTCACTTGTTCAAGATGCTGTGGAAGCTCTTCAAGTGGTGATCCAAAAGATTCGAGGAAGTGTTAGATATGTTAAAAGTTCACAATCAATACAAGGGAAATTCAATGAGATTGCCCAACAAACTGGAATCATCAGTCAGAAGAGCTTAGTTCTTGATTGTCCTATCCGGTGGAATTCAACATATGCGATGCTTGAGACTGCTGTAGAATACAGGAATGCATTCTGTCACTTGCCAGAGCTTGATCCGGAACTGGCTTTAAGTGATGAAGAGTGGGAATGGGCAAGTTCCGTTACTGGCTATTTGAAACTATTTATTGAAATCATTAATGTCTTCTCTGGCAACAAATGTCCTACTGCGAATATATATTTTCCTGAAATTTGTCATGTTCACATTCAATTGATTGAATGGTGCAAGAGCCCAGATAATTTTCTTAGTTCGTTGGCAGCAAAGATGAAAGCTAAGTTCGATAAATATTGGAGCAAGTGCAGTTTGGCTTTGGCAGTAGCAGCTATCTTAGATCCCCGATTCAAGATGAAATTGGTGGAGTATTACTACTCCCAGATTTATGGCAGTACTGCTTTGGAACGAATTAAAGAAGTGTCTGATGGTATCAAGGAACTCTTTAATGCATACTCTATCTGCTCAACTTTGATTGATGAGGGTACAGCTTTGCCTGGCAGTAGCTTACCTAGCAGTAGTAATGATGGTAGAGATAGACTAAAGGGCTTCGATAAGTTCCTCCATGAGACATCTCAAAGTCAAAGTGCAATATCAGACTTGGAAAAATATTTAGAGGAGGCAGTCTTTCCTCGTAACTGCGATTTTAATATATTAAATTGGTGGAGAGTTCACACACCAAGGTATCCAATCTTGTCAATGATGGCACGTGATGTTCTAGGAACTCCTATGTCAACTGTTGCACAGGAGTCAGCATTCAATGCTAGAGGTAGGGTGCTTGATAGTTGTCGAAGTTCACTGACTGCTGATACTCGACAGGCTTTGATATGCACACGAGATTGGTTGTGGATGCAATCAGATGGTGCGTGCATTATCTTTGATCTCTTTGCACAATCATTTCTAATCCATTATATATCCCTAACAATATCCTATTCTTATTACTGTAATAGACCCCAGTCCATCTTCTAGTCATTATGCTCTACCCCTTTATGTCGAAGCAAATTGATCTGTCCTTGGTAAGCCTCCGTTAAATTCTTCCCTTTATATGGCTGTGAAGAATATTATTTCGAGTGCTCTTATTTTGATGGTTTTATCATGCAAGGTACATGAATCTGTCTGACGCTGATACAATGGTGGCTGATTGGGTTGAGCACTTAGTCCTTGGTCTCAAATCAACTGCTATTTTCATGTGCATATGTCAATGTGGGTAAATTGCTAATTGCTTATGGTATTTAAGTGTGGCTTTGCTATTATAGTTTTTCCACTAGAAGCTTAAATGTACATTTTAGGATAAGAAGGCTTAAAGCTATGGCTTAATTCAAGCAACTATACTCTATTGTGGTTGATATAGTTATTTGATTTCAAGTTAGAGTTGAAATAGAAGTTGTATAGAGAGAGCTTATTGTATTCATATTTGGTTTCCTGACTTATCACCTGGGCAATAACCAGAGACTGATTTACAAGTTGAAGAAAGTTTTCTAATTTTGACTTCACGGAAATGACCTTACATATCTTTTGTCAAACCTTTTTCTTTCTTGGTGATACATAAAATAAAAGAATAAGAAGGCCCAAATGAAGCCCATTGGTGGAGTTACTATGAACAAGATAAAGTTGCAAATTGGTTTGTAAAGGTGATAATTTCCAACATCTATTCCCAACCTTTATGCCTTGTAACAAGGACAAGAGATTTCTTTTCTTTTGTTTGCCTGCCTCTTGTTTACATGTTGTAGCAGACATGCACACATGAAATGTGGAAAGAGGGAGGGGATATGATTCTTTGGTCTAGAATCTCTTAAGCACATGGGGTCTCTTTCTGGACACTACTTTTACTATTTATTGGACATATCACATTTATTTCCGGGATTCATTTGTTGCCTTCATCGATTTTCCACCTCAACATTGTGTCCATTTTTTGCAGCCAATTTCATTTTCTCAACTTTTTCTCTTTTTATTTTTTATTTTTTGAATTTCTTTTTGGTACACCAGAAAATTTATTGGATTTTCGTAAAATAAGTTTCTTTTTAACTTTTTTTTTTCTCTCACAAATATTTATGTCTAAGGAAAAAGTTTTGTCACTTGTCTAAGAATAAATAGGAAGAGGAATGCACCCATTGCATGACAAAAAATTAATGGTATAATTGCTGTCTTGTTTTGCTTTGTAATTTCCAAAGAAAAAGTTATTCATGGACAGTGAAGTTCCCTTGTACAATAAAGTTGCTTACAAGCAATAGAAGTAGTAGCAATTTGGGCTAGACATGAAGAGCACTTGTTAATCATAATGCGTCATGTTTCCTTATCATACCTGTTCTTTTTTCTTCTCGGTTGAAAATAAATGATCATTGTCAATTTTCTGTCCAAAGAGTAATGAATTTGTTCATCTTTTTGCCTCCTTTCATCATCTCAAAATCAACTTGTTGCCTTTACCCAATTAGCTCTTTATAAAGAGAAAGAGATAAAAAAAAAGGGGGGGGGAGGAAAGGAGGGTGTTCCTACACTCTCCTAGAGCTAGGTCCCTAAGTTGCCAATGTACATAATGCACTTTGGGTACCAAATGATCGAGGAGTGGAAACTTACCAAGGACCATAGAGAAAAAGAAAATTAAATATTACAATTCGTGACGTATTAATTTTTTTTTTTTACGTTTAGATATTTGACTCAATGATTAATATATAATAAATGTTTAAAGTATTTGGATGTGTAAAAAATTGTAATTAAGTACTGAAAAAAGAGATGGCAAAATCAAAAAATTTATCCTGTTTTGAATTATTGCAATACTATAATTTTTTGTATTTTTTTCTTTCCTTTTTTTTGGAGAATTTGTTTTGGAAAAAGAAATGAATAAGAAAAAAAGGGCAAATTCCTGATTCTCATATTGAAATATATGAGAAAACAGAAAAGAGAACATCTTTTTTTTATGATTTATTTTATTTTCTTCTAATAAGGTGTAAATTTTTTTATGTCATAATCAATGAGATTAATGAAGAAAATGGTCCCAATTTCATCCCATCACCCTTTACTTTCCATTTTTCACCAAGATAATGAAATCTTATCATCTTATAGGAATCTTTTTGGTATCGTGTCACTAAGATAGGGAACCTTTTCCCTCCCTTACGGTCCTTTCTGCTTAGGAATAATACATGTTAATTAGACTAATAATAATAATATATTCCCCAAAAAATAATGCTAAGAAGAACTATTACTCTATATATCAAGGGTAAATTTTCAAATCTTAATTTAAAAATTACGAGTTTATATAATTGCCCTATATATCTATTTAATAATTATATTAATTTTCTTATTTATACCCTAATAAACTCTACCATCTTTGAATTAGAATGATTTCCCTAATAATACTAATAATAGTAACAATAAAGATATTGGTTAGTAATTAACGATATTAATATAAACTCATTTATAGAGTTTAAAAGCTCCGTCATTGTGTATAAAATATTGATTCTAACTGATAAAAAAATTATTATACAAATTGCTAGTAAAATTTTTTTAATTTTATGACAGTTAAAACAATTGACACATGTGTATTAAGTTGGAATTAAGAATAATTAATATATTAACGTAATTATTAAATAAATATGCTGCCCCATATGTGAAATAAATACTAAATCCCCTGTTGATGAATGTGCTGGTCGAAGGAGCATGAAAGAGCCAAAGATGCAAAACAATCTTTTAGAATATGGCAAAGGGAATCTCAAAAAGCCGATACGGATGCTACGTGCATGAAAATTTTTCTATCTTTTTTATATCAAACAATTTCCTCCTGTCTAGTGTTGGGGTCCGATCTTGGCTTCCTTGGTCTCTTGACACCTCTTTTCTCTCTATCAAAAGATTCCAAATCAACTACAACATGTGGTTCACAATTAAGCGGCATCTTTCCTTCACTTTTATTTTTTTTATTATCATTATTTTTGTATTAATTAATTTTTTAAAAAAAAATTCATACAATTATTAATATATTATTTTCCTCAACTGGTAAATTTGGCCTTCTCATTAATGGGTGATTTTGAATTTAAATGTTTAACCTATTTTGGGATAAATTACATAAAGTGCTCTAAACTTTGTTAGTTTTAAGTAATCTTTCCATGTATATTTTAATTTTGAGATATGAAAGTTATGGTTAAGGTTTTAAATTAAAATGTTAATTAAAGAATCCTTTAATGCAAAAAGGAGTTGGATGTAGGAGAGTAAAGAAGACAACCTACCAATTACCATTATCATGAGAGGCAGTGCATTGAAAATAAAAAATGTGTAGTTGAGAAGAAATAAGGTAGGGCAGCAGTGGGTGGTGGTAGGGTGAGCCAAAAAAAGGTGGATAAAATGAGGGGATGTAGGGCGAAGGCAGGGGTCAGCCCCCCTCTAGGTAAGGTGAGCTATGTGGCTAGCTTTTGCAGCAGAGTGATGCACCAAAAGGAACAAATCCAAGGCAATCTGTACGATCCAAACAAGCATGCCTTTTTCCTCTTTATTTTAAGTGGATTATGGGAATCTCATGGATTTTACTAGCTAGTGGTGGTGGTGACTAAAGTGAGTTTTCACAAAAGCTTTAAAAAAAGGCAGCAAAAACTGTATTTCTTGGGCTTAGCTCACGTGACAGCCAAATAGACACAGTTGTTCAGAATAAAAAAAAAAAGAAAAAGGAAAAATGGGGACATATAAAAGGCCAAAAAGTTTAAGTTGCTGCTGTGATCACCATGCATAATGTTTTGGGACAAAACCTACAGACTGCCCATCAGAATTTCCTTTTTAAACTTTTAGAAATTTTAATTATTAATTCTATCACACATTAAATTAGGTTTATTTTGTTCTGTTTTGTGGCACAGAAAGTAGTGGTTTCTGACTTCATGACCAAAGCCATGTGTAGATTTGTCTGTTAGTCACCTAAAAAATATTGTGTAATAGTGTAGACGACTGTTCCTTTTTTATATAATATTAGAGATAAATTTTGAATTATTTAAAAAAATTTTAAAAAATTTTTATTTTTTATTACTTTCAATCTATTTATATTATTTAATTTTAAATTAAATAAATTTTTATAATTAATAAATAATTATAATTAATCAAAATATTACTTATCAAATTATTCTCACATGACATTATCATAACGTTAAAATAAAAAGTAAAAAACGTCATATAATCATATTATCATATAATAACATATCAAGTTAAAATCACGTAATATAAAAGGATAAGTGATATTATAATTAATATTAATTAAATAATTATTGATCATAAAAGTTTAATTATTGTAAAATAAAAATATAAAAAATTAATTTAAAATAATATAAAAATAAAGTTATATTCTACTTTTTGACCTTACCCTTTTAATAACAACAGTTAAATCAAACATTAATTAATAAAGAGAACATCGCAAACTTGTTTTTTAACTTTGACTATAGAAAAAAATTGCAAAGTGACTGTCTAATCCTACCAGCTTGAGTAAACATCAACAAGAATATGATCATTTTTGGTGGTGTGGCACTGACTTTGGTGTGTTGGCATCCAAATCCAATTGCAGCTTGTACAACTGGCATGGCCAATAGATTGCTCATTTCAATCCATTTACATCCTCAAAAACATTCCACAAAGTTTTTTTTTCCTTTTTTTGACTTGGTCAATTTGTTTTTTTTTTAATTTTTTTAATTGAAAAAAATATATTTGAATCCGACTCTTTTAGATAAAGAATCATACACTAATTAATAAATTAAATTTATAATTTTATTTACCTCTATGTGTTCTTCTTTAATATTATTTTATTTGATCTTAATCACACAGTTTAATTACTTATAAACGATATCAAAAATATAATAATAAATTAAGGATATTTATGTAACCCTCTTCTGTACTATACATTAATTCCACTCCTTATCCTATGATTATAAAAACTTTAACAGTTCAATATCTCATCACTGGGGGCTTATGTGAATGTTTATTTAAATCGGGTATATTTATTTATTGTCAATTGAAAAATTAGACTTTGAAGTTTTGTGATAAATAGATATGTAATTAGGTAATAGATAGAAACATCTGTAATAATTGGTTTGGTAAATATAAGGGGAAAAGGATTCAATTTAAACAACAGAGATAGGATGGCCCAAAAATAAGAAAAAAACAGTCTTAACTGGTTTGTAAGGTATGTATATAAAGCATTTTAGGGTTTAATTTTCTCATACCTAATTAAACTTGTAGACACGTGAGTAAATGCTTTCTAGTTAAGAGTGGGTTGGTGAATTGGGTGTAATAAGTTTTAATGCAATGATTAATATACTAATTTAAGAATGTGTTCAATAATTCGAATTCAAAAGTAAAAAGATGAAAGCAATGATCTTGTGTATAAATAATATAAAATTTTAAAAATAAAAATTTAATTTTTCACATTCGAATTACTCAAATTGATACTTTTAGAAATTTTTTTAATATTTTTTATAATTTAATCGTAGTTATGTCATGCATTATCATAAGTGAAAACAAGTATATATGATGTTCAAATTCTCACTCCATAAATTCTCAATCTCACTGTAATGGCTTTCCGAAATGAAACGAGTTTATCAATAAAATTAAAAGAAAGGAAGTCGAAGCCAAAAAATGAGATAAGTATATATAACAATAATATTATTTGTGGGTTTATATTTGATGCATTTTTAGTATATAGTTTTTATATTCTATCAGTTTATCAAATATTATCACGTCATTAATGAGATAAAATTAAAAATTTTTAAGAATTTAAAATTAAATATTAAAAGTTTTTTCATGATTAATTAAACAAAAATAAAATAGTGTAATTTTTTCTTGTTTTTCATCATACATCCAAAATAAAATTTTTATAAAATAGGAATTGCTCAAACCCTAAGAGAGATATTGAGAAATTTGAAAGGAGAAAAGAGGATGATGGAGTTGGAGAGAGATAGATGAGAATAAGAAAAGAATGATTGTGAGGAAGTTGAAAAGAGAAAAAAGAAAAAATTTATGTATTTTTCAAAAAATCTTTTAATATTTAATTTTAATTCGATAATAATTTTTAATTTTATCTCGTTAATGAGATAGCAGTATATAATGAACTGATAATATATAAAAGATCAATATAGGTAACCTCATGCACCTGAACATTTGGCTTATTAATTGGTGTATTATCTCATACTTACAGAATAAAGTTCGAATCCTTTCTCTCCCAATTACAAAAAAAAAAAATACGTAAGCAACCTTGTTGTGCATGAGAGGTTGTAGGCCTTGAGAGAGCCCTACACTTGGGAGAGCTTTGCATGCAAGACTCCTTAAGCGTAAAAGATCTTGCGCAATGTAAAAAATTAAAAAAAAAAAGAAAAACCAAATTTGGTTTTAATATTTTGGACAAAAAATAACAATTTAAAAATATTTTCTTACCTTCTAATTTCAATAAAAAAGAAAAAAAAGAAGAAAATTTACTTGCTTAGAGAGATCTATAAAGAGAAAATGGCTACTTTGCTTTTATAGAGCATAGAGAGTCAATGTTTATAAGGAGGATGTTTACTTTCCTTTGAGAATTGATTTACCACATTATCTTGAAATTATTGGTTTTTTCCTTTTCCTCATTTATAAAAAAATATATTATCGATATTTACTGTCCTTTTAAGATTGATTTACTTCTTTTTTTTGAAATTATTTTTTTCCCTTTTCTTGATTCATAGAAAATATATTATTAATTTTTACTTTCTTTTTAGGATTGATTTACCCTTTTATCTTGAAATTCTTTATTTTTTTCCTTTTCCTCGTGCATAAAAAATATATTATTTCCAATAATAGAATTTCCATATAAGGGGGAAAACAAAACAAGTAGCCAAATGATGTGCTGCGAAGAAAAGTTGGTGGACAGCAATGCTACGCGGCCGTCGCGCAACAATGCTATGTCATGCGGTAGGTCTTACCGCAAAATAATTTTATAAGTCATGATGTTAAAGTTATTTATTCTTAAGACCCCATTTTATTTTTCACTTCTATTATATTAATAATATATGAGAATCTCCCACGTCGAGAATTCTCTTGCATGAGACAAAATATAAGTATTCAATTTTTGATTACTTACACGTTATGTATCTCATATTATAAAAAAGTGTTTTAGTGTGAGCACATTGTTATGCAGAGAGCAATAATAAAGAGTAGAATAAATGAAAATATAACTATATCACATGAGTAATTGTAAAAATAACTCGAGATAAATGACAAAATTTTAAAAAATTTAAATTATTTTGATTTACATATTTATAATATTATTTTTTATTTTTATCAAAAGAACAGGCATATGCACACACGTAATATGTAAATAGCAATTGGTTGAATAAGTTATTAAAATTCATTTTTCGGTTCAAATTAGATATTAAATTTAAAAAATCTTATTTTCTTGTCATTATTTAATTCGGCCATATTAGTGGAAATTGGGAACCTAATTTTTCAACTTACGACCAAGTTATTTTTTATTTTGTAGAAAAGAGAATTCTTTTACCTTTTGGATTTGTGTATATAAAAAGTTAAAAAAGGGAAAACAAATAACGAAAATAATTTGAAATTAAAAAAAAAGAAGGAAAGAAGAACAAATTCCCTCCAAATGATTGGGCACTAACAAAGCGAAGCAAGCAGCAAAGGCAAAAGGTCATCCCCCGCCAAAACGCGTAGCCTTTTCTCACTCTCGCCTCTGATTCTCTCCAATAAATAACCCCTCTGTTCTCTCCTTTCTATTCTCTCCAGAACTCTCTTACTCTGTTTTCCTTTTCTTTTGTCTCTCTCTCTCTCTCTCTCTCTCTCTTTCTCTCTTTAAATGTGCTTCGCATTTAACCTTCGATAAATTTCGTTCTTTGAATTTCCCAAGCATTAGCGGTTTCTCCAAGTCTCTGGCTTCTCGTCCACTTTGCAAGGTTAGTTTTCTCTTTCTCTTTCTCTCTCGATCTTTTCTTTTTCTGTTTGTTTTGTTCTGAGTTTGAGTTTGGAAAACGTGATCAGTTTTGTGATACAAATTTCGAAAACTTGTGATACTATTCGCTCGATTGTCATATCTTCGTTTTGTGATGCTTTGTTCTTTCTAGAATTTGCTTGAGAAACGAATTTCTTTCTTTCTTTCCTGCTCTGTTTGGTTGCTGTGAAACGAGGGAGGAGAAATTAGAGTATGTAGAAAGAAAATTTTTGAGTCTTCGTTTCAATATTGAGCTTTACTATTCTCTCCAATAATAATAATAATAATAATAATAATTATTATTATTATTATTATTTTTTGATTTTTTTCTTGGATTCCTTACTTTGAACTGTTAATAATACTGTTAAACGCTGATCACTTTTTCTTTAAGTAAATTTCGGTTCTGAGTTGAAAACTATTTCTAGTATCTTTTATTTTATTTGTTTGTTTGCATGATATGTTGTTGTAGGAAAGAGTCTGATTCATGAAGGTGATATTGAAAATTATGTGAAGTAAACTTATTATTATTATTTTTAATTTTTTTAAAATAAATCATATTATCTCATTATTCATATAATAAAACATTATATACAAATATTTTAGAAAAAAAATTAAAAATAGCTCGAGTAGATTCATTATAGATATAATCATATATATACTAGTAGTATTTAAAAAGTATTGTAGAGTATTAGACCTGGTGATGTAGTGTATAATTCAGGGTGAGTAACTTGAGTCGAGTATTTATATATTGAAACTCGGCTTGATATACTATTCAATTGCCTGAAGTCGAGTCTGACTCGACAGTGATTGAGTCGAATTTTAGAATTTTTAATATTTTCAGTTTAGTGGCTTGCAGAGCTGGCTTGACTTTCTTAGATTTTTGGGCTGCCATAAAGCACGAGACAGGTTCTTTAATTTAATGACAGAAGGTCTCTGAACTTTACTCATGTACGTGACCTGTTGATACTTAAATTTCTAGAACAGATGGTTGAAGCTGTTTAATGGAGCAGTACGGATTGAAAGGAATGACAATTACCGCTCTGGTTTAAATTCTGCTATATGCAGATGGGAGTTTAATTGTTGTGGGAATTGACACTGCAAGCATGTGGCTCAAGGGCAAACTTGATCCCAACGAAATTGAATAGATGAAACTAGGTGTATTTTCATTTGGAATATATCTGATTTAGATTTTATGTGAATTTGAAGAAAGTTGAACATTAAGGCAGGATACAAGTGAGGCAATGTAGATTAGGAAAAACATTTGCTTGAAGATATAAAATTAAAATAGAGGATAAGCACAATGAGCAGTTCTATAAAAGCTTTTCGCAGATTTGGTCATCAATGTGGTTCTGAAGAAGCTAGCAATTTCAGCAGTTAAATCATAGCTGGCTTTTCAGCCAATTGAGTTTGAGACTTCCAATTTCCAAATAGCATAAACTGCAAGAGATATGAGACCCGGGAGATTGTGATGTTAATTTTTAGCTACCCTTTAGATTTTGCAGTATAATTTTAACTTTTGGAAATCAGCTCAATAATTGTAGTTTAAGGACTATACACCCGAAGGAATAGGGCCAAAAGCATTAGTGAATAAAATGACAATTCTTTTTGCAAACTTGGCTATTATGCTGTCATCTAGCCATTCTGAGAATGTGGATAAGATGACATTAATTTTAGTTGGTCTGATTGCAAGCAAGAGAGTAAGAACTCCGAAGGAATTGAAGTATTTACGTGTCTTCATTTGGTATGTAGAGATGCCCTCACTCGTTAGACTAGAATAGTGTATATTCCACCTGCAACAACCTGAAGTGGAAAATCAGAAACATCTGCAGGTTGAAAAAACAGAGCACCATTTCTCTTATCAACTCGCTGAAAACTTGAATGGTGAAATCATAATGGAGGTAAAGCTACATTTATCTTCTGCATTATACATGTAGTTTGAGTTTCTTCTGTTATTCACTCTGTTTTTCTCTTTGTTAGCTTTTCCCATATGTTACTCAAAAATGATTTTTCCTATAAATTTGCTACATGACTAGTAGCATTGCAGAGAAAGGCCTTTGTAAAAGTTACCGTCTTATAAATAGGTTGGAATGTTTGTCTATAACGTGGTTAGATCAGCAGATCTATTTCCAGGAGAAAGAGAGGAAAATGGTGAGGAATTTCAGAAACAGAGTGTAGTAATTTTCTCCATTAGTCTCATTACAAAAGAGCTCCTTAAGAATTGTCAAAAAACTAGCTAACCAGCCCTTTGTTTGAATCTCATTTTTAGACGTTTTGCGAGAAGACATTTCCTTGGGGCCACATTAGAAGTAAATTTCTTTCTCAGGCTCTAACATAAAATTTCAGAGATTCTTTTACGGTATTTTGACATGGCTATGAGGTCATTGTTGTTCCACGAAAGTGTTTGCCAGACTGGATGGCTAGTATCATCTCATCAGGTGATTTGGCCAAGGTCCCTAGGCAAGCAAGGAGTCTGTAACATAAAATTTTACGGGACCCACAAATTGTGGGTACCAACCCTTCATGCATGAGTGACAAATTTAATGGCTCACTGAAAATTCCCTGGCGACCATGTATATTTTCACGGGCTTTAACGCTCTAGGATCCCTATCTCTCTCTCTATCTCTGACCACTAGCAATAATACCAACTCCACTTGCCTTTGTTTAGCAGAGAAAAGAACAAAGCAGCATGCAAGTCCTTTCTGTCAATTTCTGGTCTTTGCTGCATTTCCTTTTCTCCCTCTCATTGATTTAGTCACATGTATTATGGTTCTTTTGGGGAACCTGTCTATCTTCACTTTTTATTCGGACATCTTTCATCATTCAAAAAGATATTTAAACAAGATATTTCTGTTTGCTCATTGTTACACTTTTGAAAACCATAAGGTGCTTCCTTCTTGCAAGTCAATCCTTACTTCCTCCTAGACCGTAAGTAATGGCATTTATTACCTATCTGTAGTACTAGTATTAACATTTTTAGCACGAAATTTCTTTGCTTGTGTTTTCGATGTGCTGAATCTTCTGAATGCATTATCTTAGCTGTTTCTGTAGTTTCTTTCCTTGTTTCCGTAGACTGCAACTGGTTACTTAAGGTTTAGTAACAGAGTGACTTGATTTGCATTTGGTGAATTGTTATTCTAGCAAGTCTAACAAGTTTTATGCTTTGAAATACCATATTATTTCTGACTTTTTGCTTGGAATATGCAGAACGTCTTACCAGGTTAGGTGCTTCAGTCTTCTAATCATACAGTAAAAGTTGGTGGCAAATCATTTTCCATCATCAGGTTAGGTGCCAAAGAGATTCCTAATATATACTATCTGATAATATTGCTAAAGCCGTTGTCATTCAATTTTTCTTTCAAAGAATTGGATTAGAAATGCGTGCAGACCAAGCATTTGTTTGTCTCTTTGGTGCTTTATTCCAAAACATGTCCCTTCTTGAGTTGTGTCAATGTCCAAGGTGGGAAAATGTCTTCTAATTCAGCAATTTCCACTAGGCAAATTGAGAAATGGTTGCCCCATTTGTTTGTTCTCCCACAGGCCAAATTTGCCTTTTCTGGTGCCTGCAGTTGAAGGTTGATAGAATCACCACTCAAAGGGTACTCGTAGTCGTAGCTCCTCCACTCATCAGGGCAGGGGTTAACATGTCATCGGCAATGAACATTTCTCATTGCTTTTGTTCTTTGGTCTATTCAAAATTGTCATGATTTAACTGACCTAAATGCATCAAAGAAAATTGTTGCCGTCCTTCTGGTTGCTTAATTTTCCGTGCAGTTGCATTTCATTTCGACAGAGTGCATTTTTTAGTTACGTGGTCTCTGCATTTTCCTCGACTTCATTCCTCTTTTGCATGGAAGGGTATATCCAAAACATAACATTTCCCTTTATGAAGTACAATTTTAAAATCATCAGAAAACCCTTTTTTGTTCATAGAGAATTGCAGAATTACGCAAGGATGATTTGATAGGGGTATAAAAATGGGTAAAATTATTAGAAAAAATGGAAAAATAGTAAACACGGATGTTTTAGAAAAAATATTACCGCAGTTATTGAAATAAGATGATTTAGGATAATAGCAGTGAGATTGACAGTAATGCGAATGGTTTCCACGGTGTGTTACCCGAATAGAGCCTTTAGAGTGTTGTGTTTTGAGTAGAGGTAGGATCAACACGGCATATTAAAGAACAAGCATGAAGAACAGAGCAAGTGAAAGTATTTTTTTCTTAATAATTGGCTCTAGTTCTGATATGCGTTGACTTAGTATGTACGTAGCAAAGACTTAACAAATAAGCTTTAATCAGTAGTTAGACACAGTATTACATTAATCATTATATAAGTCATTCATTAGATATAGCTGTCATAAACTTGATAATACGTAGCTGTCATAATTCAAAAAACCTTTGGTTAGTAACATGATTTGAGAGGGTTTTCAATGCAAGTCTTAATTCAACATAGAGATGTTAATACGAGACGCAAATTGTTGAAAATTTTTCTTTTTGAAAAAAAAATGTGAAAACATAATATTACAAAAACGTTTCATGTATTGGTGAAGAGGGGAATGAATGTGATGGAGTATAATGATGACCAATTAAATGTAGTACAAAGTTGAAACATGTAGAGTGATTCATGATTATCATGTATGGTGCTTTACCCGCCTAGAATGCTTACTCGTGCCACACATGTTTTCTAGGTGTACTAATTTACATTTTTTTTTTGTTTTTTGTATTTTGTATTTTGTTTTGGAACCAATGATATATTGAAATCTTCGTATCAAATATACACTGTAACATAGGCATAATCACAGTCTAAACAAAATGTTTCTCCCCTTTCAATAAGAGTATACTTAATTTGACCATCTCAGTTTTTGATTTACTATTTCTTTGACGTCTTGGAAATTTGTTGGATGTGGCATGACACTTCAATTTGGGTACTGTTTTTATTGTTAGAATTTCTTAGTCAATTATGATGAATTGACCACGTGTTTCTTTTTAAAAGAAGGATAAGAAAAGTTGTGTTTCATTAAAACAGTAACTTACATAAAAAAGCCGAAGATTTGGGTTGGAAACGAGGTGTAATGATGGGTCGGACATTTATTTTTTAATCGGATTTTTATTTTATTTTTTAATTTGCATGCAAATGTCAACATTATTACTTTCTGCCTACATATCATCAACTTTTTTTTTTGTTTTATATTTTTGACAGTCATTAGTCACTTTCTTCCATATTACAGGAACTCCAAACAGTTGTGTACTTGTCAGATTAATTTTTCTTTTTTATTTTTTTTATGTGACGGCTCTTGTTTTCTCTCTATTTTACATTCTAAAAAATGCCTTCGTTTTCAAGGGTTAGTACATTCGATATCTTGCCTTTGACAAAAGGAGTAAAGGACATCGGGTAAAGTCTAAATCTTAACTTTTGTTTCCTTTTGCATTGAAAAGAAAAAAGGGATTAAACTTTTGTTTTCGTTGTTGTTTTTTGGAAAATAGGACAAGCTTGATTATTGAAAATAATAAGTGAAGGGATTTGATGGGTTTTATTTGGATTCATTTTAAAATATTTTTATATATAGGGTGTTTTAAAAATAATATTTTTTATAATTTTAATTAAAAAAATTTATTTTGAAGAGTAAAGGACATCGGGTAAAGTCTAAATCTTAACTTTTGTTTCCTTGCATTGAAAAGAAAAAAGGGATTAAACTTTTGTTTTCGTTGTTGTTTTTGGAAAATAGGACAAGCTTGATTATTGAAAATAATAAGTGAAGGGATTTGATGGGTTTTATTTGGATTCATTTTAAAAATATTTTTTATATATAGGGTGTTTTAAAAATAATATTTTTTATAATTTTAATTAAAAAAATTTATTTTGAATAAAATTACTTTTAATGAAATTGACATATATATTTAGATTCGCGTCTCAAATTGATTTATATCTTTAGAGTTTTTTTTTGTTTAACTATTCATCTTCAGAGTATTTTTTTTTTAACAAGAAGAACTTTTAAACATTTTAAGCATTTTAGAATAACTTTTGATACGTGAAAAATTTTTTTGTGCGTTTTAAGCATTTTAAACATTTTTAAGTGGTTTTAGATACATGAAGAATTTTTGAGCATTTTTCGTTAAGTAGTTATATTCGTTTTTTATGTTATTAAATAAAATAGAATGTATTATTTGAAGTTATTGATTTTGTTAAATAAAATTTGATAATTTTGATAGTTTTTAAGCATTATGTAACTAGTTTTTAAGTGTTGCGTAATTAGTTTTTAGATATTGTATTATTAATATTTAGCTATTACATGGCTGGTTGATAGAGAATTGCGTGATTGGTTGATAGAAATTGTGTGATTGATTTTTAAGCATTACGTGACTTAAGCATTATTTAAGAATCAGTCACGTAATGTCTAAAATCAGTTATGTAATATTTAAAAACTAATCTCACAATATTTAAAAATCAGTGACACAATATTTAAAAATCAATAATGCAATGTCTAATAACTAATTGATTTGTCTACTCACAATTAAATTTAAGTTGTCAAAGTCATTTATTGTTTTAATTTACAAATATATCTAATCAATTTTAACTTTTCAGTTTTAAGGTTTTATGAATATAAATTAATAAATTCAAGAACCTAAAACATATACTTTGATATTATTTTTGATCTTTGGATAGCAAGAGAGAACTGGATGATATGATAAACAGTATTTGGTAAGAGAGAAAAATCGATATTTAATTTTAAAATTTTTGTTTAGATGGTGAGATAGAGAAAATTGAAATTATTTTAATTTGTTTAAAATGATTTAAAAGGTATTGTTGTAAAGTTATGTTAAAAATTAATTAAAAATAATTAAAATTATAATGAATGATATTTTTAAATTGAATTATGAAGAGGGTTATTTTTTATAATTATTTTATTTCTTTGAAAAAGACAAACATTTAGACTTTGTGATTAAGGAATAAAAGACAAACCTTTTTCTACAAATTGTTATCTTTCCAAAACAAAACAAATACCCAATAAATCAAAATTGAGGCGGTTCAGATTTCATTAGAACTTTTATTTTCCGATAAGACCTGGAAAAAATGCTTATACGGTCTTACCCGATAAGGACCCACTAAGAAACGTGTAGGAAAAAGCCGAAGATTGATCCTAAGTGCCTTCGTCATCGAGTTTTTTTTTAGTAATCATCATTTAAATACTGTATTAAATTAGTTTGTTGATTGATTTTTGCATTTTTTTTCTTGCATATTCTTCCGAGGTTTCGTATTAGTAGTATTTTACTATGCTTTTCTGGTTTAATGTTGGTAAAAAGTTCTTTCTTTTTTCAACTGCACCTTTTATTCTCTCTGGTGTCACCTGCAGCTGCATGGCTGGCTTTATGTACCGATATAAAGATTTCACAAGAATTGTGTTCCTTCCTTGCTTTTTCTCTTGCTATGATAAACCTCTCCCACCCACAACTGGACTCTGGAAATTTCGTTCTCTGTGTCATTTCCTCACCACCTTTCTTATCTAATCTTTTGCTGCTTCAGTCTTACTCAATACAAAAGTCAAGTATTGTAGCAGAAAGCACAACTAGGCCAACTTTTCCATATAGAAATCTTGGTTTTCTGCTTGAAGGATTCGGTATCAAAGGTGGAATTCGATATTTTCTGGTTTCACTTTTTGCTGTTGTTAAGTATGTTAAAACTATGTTAAGGCGGATTCTCTTAGTTTTACTTAAACTTTCAATGCTATATATTAATCTGAATAATGGGTTGTTGCGGAATTTTGAACAATGAAGAGAAACCAGGGAGCCCTGAGGATGCTATTTTCTCTATGGTTTCCGCTCTGCTAATGTGCCTTTCTTGTTATTTCCCGTTCTTTGGCTCTTTGACGACGTCTATTCATTTTCCTTGTGGAGTCTGTTCAAAAAGAAATTTTGGGCTTTAATCAATTAGAGTTCCATGGTAGACCCCATTTTTGCCATAAATTCTGTGGATCCATTTTCTTTATTATCATTGTCTCTTGTTTGTTTTTTCCGTATCTTATTTAATATTTATTCCATTAAATTTAAGCGATAAAAAGATTATAACTGCGGTAGAAATCTTAATAACTTGTTTTACAAAGTCATTGGCAGCATAATTACGTTTCCTTGGTATCTAATTTAGGGAAGAAACAGTTTTTTCTGTGGCTTATTGTGGTTGCTGAATACTTAATTTACTTAAAACAAAAATGTAGGACATACAATTGGACTGAGAGCTCATAAAATTGGTATTGGCGGTTGGGTTCTAGAGTGAGCGTATGCCTGAGAACAAGTACAACGGTAATTCGACCCATATACCAACTCGTGTCGAACGCCTCTTGAGGGAAAGAGAGCTTAGGGAGCAAAGGAAAAGCAGCAGAGCTTCCCATTCAAATGAGGTGATTGATAATCATAGGGGGGCTGAAGTATCTGAGAATGGCCCACGTTTTAGAGAAGGTGACCACTCTGGGGTTGCTTTTGTCGAACAATACTTGGAAGAGGCTGCAGCTGCAAGGGCACTGGTTGAGGGATGCGAAAGACCAGATGGAAGGCCTTTCAGGCAACGACTGTTGGTAGTGGCCAATAGGCTTCCAGTTTCTGCAGTTAGGAGAGGTGAAGACTCATGGTCTCTGGAAATAAGTGCTGGAGGTCTAGTTACTGCTCTATTGGGTAAGATATTGACTACCTTGTGGACTTGGTTCATGTGTCAACATTTCTACATCTTATAGGAATCTAATCATTTTAGATTGAATTTTCCAGGTGTTAAGGAGTTTGAGGCAAGGTGGATTGGGTGGGCTGGTGTAAATGTTCCAGATGAGATTGGACAGAAGGCACTAACTAGAGCTTTAGCTGAAAAGGTATTTAGTTGCCCTGGAAAGATTCTTTTTGGAATTCAACCTGATTATATGTGATATAGGCCATTTAAATTGAAGGCACTTATCATTGCAGAGGTGTATCCCTGTCTTCCTTGATGAAGAGATTGTTCATCAGTACTACAATGGTTATTGTAACAACATCTTGTGGCCTCTTTTTCACTACCTTGGACTTCCACAAGAGGATCGCCTTGCGACCACAAGAAGTTTCCAGTCTCAGTTCGCTGCATACAAGAAAGCAAATCAAATGTTTGCTGATGTTGTAAATACGCACTATGAAGAGGGTGATGTTGTCTGGTGCCATGATTACCACCTCATGTATCTTCCAGAATGCCTGAAGAAACACAACACGAAGATGAAAGTTGGTTGGTTTCTCCATACGCCATTCCCTTCTTCTGAAATTCATAGGACACTGCCATCCAGATCTGAGCTGTTGCGTTCAGTTCTTGCTGCTGACTTGGTTGGGTGAGTTTCTGCTGAATTGTTGCTCCACTGAGAACAATTAAATCTTTCTCCTGACTTCTGTTATTCCACTCTTATTAACATGTGTGATCTGTTTTGCTCATTTGGAACGTAAGTTATCAATCTATCTTGATTGATGAAATCTGAATTTTCATGGTATAGCTGGATAATTTTTAGTAATAGCCCTATCTAACCTGCAATTTTTACTATTTCAATGATCTCCTTCATGCTTATGCCAGATCCATTGTTTCACAATTTTGAGAGGAACGGTAGACCTTTAAATTGGTAGTTCTATTGCACTCACATTTTTTTAGCCTTGTTAAATATAATAATTTTAATCTGCAGATTCTCTAAGTTTTGGGCTGTTGTGGAAGTTTGTTTATTTAATTTATTATAAGTAACATGTGCAATAGTTTAAAAAAAAAAACAAAAAACAGGATTATGTGGTTATAGAGTTGCATGACCTCTGATAATTGAACTTTCTGAGAATCTTCTTCAAAAAGTGATGTTAATTATTGAAGAAAAGTTGACAAAGAAACAAAAAATCCTATATTCTTAAGATGTTGTTTGGACTTGAGATGGATTGGGTGTGATTCTTATAGATTTTCATGTTTTATCAATCATTTCACTTTGAAGCGGTTAGTTCCCTTTGATTATATCATCTGAGATGGTGTTTTTCATGACTTATGTCATTTTTCCTGGCCTGCAGATTGACCATTATTTTTTTTTAATATTTTTTCCTTCTTGTTTTCCAGTTTTCATACCTATGACTATGCTAGACATTTTGTTAGTGCTTGTACTCGAATTCTTGGACTTGAGGGGACACCTGAAGGGGTTGAGGATCAGGGGAGGTTGACTCGTGTTGCTGCTGTATGTTTGAATCCCTTCAGAATTTTTCACTTGATTGTTCCTATGCCTTTATTTTCTTCCCAGCCTGTTGCATTTTGGCCTGTACAGAAAATATTAGTATTAAAAGTGTTTTTTCTTGCAAAAGAATTGCATTTGAGGGTTATACTTATTTTTGTGGTTCTTTAATTGATTGAAACTTCAGTTTCCTATTGGGATAGACTCAGATCGTTTCATACGTGCACTTGAGCTTCCTCAAGTCCAGGAACACATCAAAGAATTAAAAGAAAGGTTTGCTGGAAGAAAGGTAGATGCTGTATTTACTTTATGGCATTTGTATGTTCTTCAATTTTGTCATCCTATCTCCTTTTTCAGTGAATACCCATGGTATACAATGAATTTTATCCAATTCTCTCTACCACCCTTTGCCCTAAATGCACCCGATTTCCTTATCCTTTTTACCGAAGCTCAAGGTAGCTTATAGGAGCTTAAAATTGAACTCCAGCTGTGTATTTTTCAGTTAACAAAGTTTAACTGGCTTGTGTCTGGCTCCATTGATCTATTTTTCCCTTCACAGTTGGACATTTTCCATTCTTTCTCACTCACACACTCACACTTTCTGTATCATCAATAAGACTTAGAAATGTTTTGCCTGCTTATCGATACATGTTTGTGGATCCCTTTGGAATGGAACATTTCTCCCTTTTACTCTTCTTTTTTCATTTTGGTTTTAATAGAAGTCTTTTGTAGCCTTACATTGTGATTGTATTATTTTATGTGTTCTTCAGTGTGCTTACTTGTAACTGTCTGAACTTGGCAGGTAATGCTTGGTGTTGATCGTCTTGATATGATTAAAGGAATCCCCCAAAAGATATTGGCATTTGAAAAGTTCCTTGAGGAAAATTCTACCTGGCGTGATAAAGTGGTTTTGCTGCAAATTGCAGTGCCAACAAGAACTGATGTTCCTGAGTGTATGCTATTTCCTCACCTCCTTTGTCTTGCTTCTAAATATGGTGCTCTAAAAATGTTTATGTATTAATCACAGGTATAGCATATTTCTGGAGTTAGTGTTTCCTTTACAAGATAACCCATCCTACCTAAATTGCTGTCACTATTATTTTCTTAATATTCTTTTGACTTTCATATTGGGTAGTAGTTGGGTGGGTCTTTTTATCCATAATCTGCCATGTGGTTGTGCATTTCCTAACCATGGAGGAACCACCTGATGTTGCTCGCTGAGTAAGTTTGAGTAAGCGTATCAGCTAGCAAATATAAGCTTTAAAGAGAGAGGTGCTGGCTACAACATGAGCTGGAGATTTTCATCCCCTTGCCATACTGAATATGACTCTGATATTTTTAATTGCATGCCAAAATAAGTTAAGAAATGTCAATTAATTTATACTGCCATAAGTTTCCTGGATGATTAGCCCTAGGTCTGAACTCGGAACTAGGAGATTTTGTAGGAGGACACCTAACCTTTCTGTCTTTGTATTTGCTGGAGTCAAGTTTTGACATTTAAATCTTCTATTCTAATTCCTCAATCCCTTACCTGATTTATATTTTGCTTTCTGACCAAAGTTGAAGCATTCTGCTCTCTACAGTGATACTGACTCTTTAAGAAAGTTGCTTCTGTTTCTTGGTCCAAAAAAAGGAATTTGATATGGTTTTCTATTGAATGCTAAAAGTGTATGCACAAGGAAAGAAGATAATGTTATAAACTTGTCTAGCAGATTTCCTTGGGGCACTCATGCATGCTTGACTTGGCCACATTGCTGTGTTTTAACCATTAATATTATCATTTTTCTTCTTCTCCTCGATTTCTTGTTTTAATTTTTTTTAATGGAGAAACCATATGGAAAAATCCTGATTACATGTTTGGCTGAATGTAATCATTTCTTTTATCTTACTGTTGTCACAGACCAAAAACTTACAAGCCAGGTTCATGAAATTGTTGGCCGTATTAATGGTCGATTTGGGACATTGACTGCAGTTCCAATCCATCACCTGGTCTGTCTTTGGCATCCTTACTTGATAATTAATGCTTGAGATGCTTAGTTTGTAGTATCATCTTTTAGCTTCCTTGATACATTAATTTGAATAAGCTTTCCTGTAAGATTTTTGTTGCCTTATATCTTAACGTATTCTATTTATCCTTTTGTCATTCTTTATTGAACATAATGTACGTATATTAGAAATGGTCATAAACAGCAGAGTTGCTGTTATTCAACTGGGAGATAATATGGAACATCTTGAGAAAGTAAATGTTAAAAGAGTAGCACTTTGTTTGGGAGTTTGCATGGAGGAGAGTAGAATAGTGTTAGAGGAAACAGTTCTCCTTTTCCTTGTTTGGAAATTAGAGTAGGCTTGAGGATTTATCATAATTGAGTTTATCCAAAAATCAACAGTATGCCCCAATTTTGAATCAATACTAAAACAAGTTTTGGGTGATATTGTTCACCTCCAAATCCTCTATCCAAGAACTCAAAAATACAGGGCTGTACTTTTACTCTCTTTCACTCTATTCTCCTCTCCTCTAGTCTCCCCTTCCAAAGATGCTGTGAAAGTTTGACTATAAGTTTTTGTCGGTATGTTCTCTATCCTTGTAGTTTGGTTATTTAGTGTTGTGCCTTGGGAAGATAGGTACTCTAAATTGACCAAAAGTTTGAAATGCACAGGAAGTACTTGCCTTTTGTGGATTCTGTCAGAGAACATTATTCAAACTTTTATTTTTATGTGAAGTTGTAAGACCTAGAATGAGAATTATTGATGTACAAGAGAATGATATACATTATAAACGAGTTATGATGTCAAAATTCAGGTTGTGTATTTATATGGTATCCTGAACTATAATATATCTTAATTTGTTATAATTTCTTGGTTTCATATGTGGGTTTCTACCAGTGTCTGTAATTTAGCCTTTGTTCTCACACAGCAAGATAGATTGTGTTTTATGTTTTCTTTGTTGCCATTAATTTTCATTCACTGGGTAATCTTCTAATGCATATTTTATGCATCTACAGGATCGTTCTCTTGACTTTCATGCACTATGTGCATTATATGCTGTTACGGGTATTGATTCCATTGGTTTCTTTTTTATTCTTCAATTTATTGTTGGACTTAACTCTTTTAACACTGATCTTGTTGGAATGAGTCCCACTGGGCTTTTGCTTTTCAAGTTGTGTTCTGCAGGTTCAGATGTTGATTGATTTGATTTTCTGTTGTTGTTGGAACTTCAGTTAGGACTTAGGATGCAAACAAAGAACCTGCTTTCACTTCTGTTGATAGTAGAAGTAAAAAGACCTTACCAAGTTTACCTAATAGAAATATGTTTTCCATTGTCTTTGGCATATTAAATAATCATATAATTCCTCAAAATTTTCAGCAACTTGAGACTCTTTTGGATGGTTCTTAGGAAAGAGGGAACTCGTTCTCTAAAGAATCATAGCTGGAAAAGTCCAATCATTTTGCCAAATAGGGGGTCAACTTACCCGCCATGAACTGCATTTACAGATTTTGTTATGAAGTTAGTGTTTGCAAACTTTACCTATCATGTTTTATGGGTTGAAACTTGTTCACATGCAATCCTGCAACCTTGAAAGTTAAGCTTATTCCCAAAGTTTATGACTGCAGATGTTGATTGATGTGATTATAAATTAGCAAATGTGGTGAAAAGTATCCTGCAGAGTCTTTTAATTATTTCTCAGTCTTTATTCTATGTGACAAGTGAACATTTATAGAATATTGGCTTCTTTGCACCATGTGGAGCTCATAGGGTGATAGTAATTTGGTTATGAACTTTTACTAATTTATTCTAGGATACGGCTTTCTTAGTCCTAAAATTTTTATCATGCTGTTATTCAGTTGTGGTTTTCTCTCTATAAATATAATGGATGAAATTCCCTCCTTTCTTCAGATGTAGCACTTGTCACATCTTTAAGGGATGGCATGAACCTTGTCAGTTATGAGTTTGTTGCTTGCCAAGATGCAAAGAAAGGGGTCCTCATTCTCAGTGAAGTAATTACTTACTACTTAAAGTTTTCACTGCACATTTTTTTGGCTGACTGAAACTAACTAGTCCACTGTGCTTGATTTACATGTATCTTATAGGTTAATGAATATTTGTGTTATCAGAACTAATGATTACCATGCTTTCCTTTCATTACTGAAAAAGTTGTTTCTAATTATTATATCATTGATGCATCTTGCAGTTTGCGGGTGCTGCGCAGTCTCTGGGTGCTGGAGCTATCTTGGTAAATCCTTGGAACATCACTGAAGTGGCTGCTTCAATTGGCCAGGCTTTGGATATGCAAGCTGAAGAAAGGGAGAAGCGACATCGCCACAATTTTCATCATGTGACAACCCACACAGCCCAAGAATGGGCTGAAACATTTGTAAGGTATGTATACATTATTTGTGTCAGATTTTGAATAAATATTTTGTTTTTTTTCCTCTTGTATTGAAGAGTTCTGAAACTCTCTAGAGCACATTGATCATATAGGTCAGGGAAATTTTACCTCAATATTAATGGTTAACTAGTTATATTTCAACTTTTGACATGCATTTGAGTGTTAAAATATCCCTGCTACATCTAGGTTTGGATTTTTTTATTTATGAAAATCATGGAAATTATATAATTTCTGTCAAAAACAATGTTTTTTCTTTTAAGCTTCTCCAGAAGGTGAAAGTTGAATCAATGATGCTTTGCTTACATGTTCAAATGCATGTAAAATTTGGGAATTTACTGCACTTGTTTACCTCTTTGCACTATGGTCCTTCTTCATGTTTATACAGATGTTGATATGGTTTGGCTAAGGTCAAACCTTAACCATTCGCTTTGCATTGATGTACAGTATGACAAGATGTAATGTATTTTGGAATCTACTTTGCAGCAACCTTTTTTTTTTTTTTGCTTCAGTTACATAGGAAACTAAATTGTCAGGTTTATCTTTCAAACCGACAGTGGACAAGAAATTATCTTGATATGCGATTTTATTTATTTATATATAATTAAGTTCATTAAAAAATTAACAAGTTACTCAGTTTCCCAGAAGGAGTGATGATTATTACATTTCCCTTTATTCATGCGGTCAGCCCATTTTGATTAATTGTTAGCATTGGACCAATACATAAGAGAAACTGAAGTTTTCTTATCCCTATTGGTTAACTTTGGGTGTTTGTTATTGCTGAGTTGTGCCTGTTCACCTACTGGTCAGTTGCTTCTAGATTAGGTGCCTTAACAACCGTGTAAATGCTAGAGATTTTAGATGCAAACTCTTTGTGTTCACTCGTAAGATCAATACATTAAACAAATGAAGTAGAAATCTTATCTTTTTGTACTCATTGAAATTTATGTGTCCATCTTGTTGTGCTAACCATGTCATATAAAAGTTACCAGGATTTGAGTTTCTGTAACTACTTTGCAGTGAACTGAATGATACCGTTGTTGAAGCTCAACTAAGGACAAGCAAAGTGCCACCTGAGCTTCCACAAAATGATGCAATGGAACGTTATTTACAGTCTGGCAATCGATTGCTGATACTGGTATGTTTGTTTGATCTAGAATCCTAAGTTATCTTAAAGTGCCCCTCAGCTAGAAAAACCATTATTCAAAGCATGCAAATATAAGATACATGTGAAGCCTTGGATGTCAACAATGGGTGCTTTGTTGAATGACCATTATTATTTGCATGTGTCTCTATGTGATTATTGGATTTGGATGAGCTGGTGCATAGGGCTTTTCCTTTAAGTTTCTGTGTTTTCTTCCTTGTGCCTGTGTCATCATCATCACATTGAAGTGTTAAGGATGACTTTGTCTAGATGGCTGTTTCTTGTTTTGTATGTAATACTACTGCAATTTTCTTTAGCCTTTCTAGCAAAGCAGATTGGTGTGTAGTATTGTAGTTCTTTACTTTGTTCTTCTATTTAGCACATTCTAGAACTTCAACCAATGAGAAGTAAAATATTTACTGAAGTTGTTTAACAACCTGATATCTTGTTATTTGATTAAGAATTAGTAACAGGTAAATAGATATGTTACTAGTAAGCAGTGTAACATTGGTATTTCTGTTTTAAAGCTCTGATGAAAATATGTGTCCATACTTGTAGAATTTAGTTAAGGAACTAGGGTTTTGGATTCTATTGCTGAACAATTTCAAATAAGCAATCTGTTTTTAAAAAGTTTTCAACACGAGCTAGAAGTCATCATTGAGATGGGGAAAAGGGAGTCACTGACTATTTGCCTACTATTGGGAGTGTCACCAAAAAAGTTTAACATGAATGATTGGTGAGGAGATACAGTACTCTGTTCTTTTTCTTTCTAAAGTGAGAATAAATCTTCTGTTTTCATTCTCCAATAGCTAAAATAATTTTGTCTGTTTTTCTTATCACTTGATTTTTTTAGGCAGGAACTAAGGCTACCAAGGCCATTTGACGCTTGCATTATCTATGAGAAATATTATATTAAGAAGTTGGAAAATAGGCTTAATACCCTTTAGATTCACAGTTGCTGTCCTCTCCCATGGGGGTTAACTAATATTTGGCATATTTTGTTAACATGTTTCATATAATCTAATCATTGCCATCACCTATTATTAACGTGGTAATCTCAAGTTGTCTACTTCTGCCAGTGGTAATTGTGTTTCTTATTTTGCTGATTTTATTGATAAATCCCCTGTGCTAAGTCCATCATTCCTGATTTTCAACAATTTGTTAGCTCTATAGTTTTCATGTTCCCATTTGATTCTTTTCCTGGGTGTATACTATGCTTTCCGTGCTGTTTCCCTCATCTTGGGGATGGTGCAAAACTCAGGGTTTTAATGCAACATTAACTGAACCGGTGGATACTCCTGGGAGTAGAGGTGATCAAATCAAAGAAATGGAACTTAAATTGCATCCAGAAATAAAAGTACCCTTAACAGCACTCTGTAATGATCCAAAGACAACGGTAGTCGTCCTCAGTGGGAGTGACAGACGTGTCTTGGATAAGGTATGCTTGGCTTTGTTTCTTTCCTTTCTATCTAAACCTTGGTTTGTTCTCTATCAAAACCAACTGATTGCTCTCACAGAACTTTGGGGAGTATGACATGTGGTTGGCCGCAGAAAATGGGATGTTTCTACGCCATACAAAGGGAGAGTGGATGACAACCATGCCAGAGCACTTGAATATGGAATGGGTTGACAGTGTGAAGGTAATTATACTTAATGTACAATTCATTGACTTTGTCTTTTCCAGCTTATCTAATGATGCTGATGACATCTTGGCAGCATGTTTTTGAATATTTCACAGAAAGAACACCTAGATCACATTTCGACTTCCGCGATACATCACTTGTATGGAATTACAAGTATGCAGGTAGTTCGCTTGTTTGGTTTCCTAGTTTTTCCTTCGCTGATTCTAGCTGTGTCTGTCTGTTTGTCCTTTCTTCATGTTTTCTTGTATGTTATTTTGTCTGTAGATGTTGAGTTTGGAAGACTTCAAGCAAGGGATATGCTGCAGCATCTCTGGACTGGCCCAATTTCTAATGCATCTGTTGATGTTGTTCAAGGAAGTCGATCAGTTGAGGTGCGAGCAGTTGGTGTTACAAAGGTAACTGCTTTTCACAGTACATAATTTTGTCTAATTTACTTGAATATTTTTAGTTTAATGGCATTGGAGATGCCTGCTTGCCTATTTGACAATTTCATATTGACTCAGGGGGCAGCTATTGATCGTATTCTAGGAGAGATAGTTCACAGTAAATCAATGACAACACCAATTGATTATGTCCTTTGTATCGGACATTTTCTGGGGAAGGTAATATTCTGTTCAATCTTGATATAAGCATATTCTTATTCAAGCCATGTGTAATACTTCGAGAGGTCTCGTATTAGTATATGTTGTAAAACATACCTTTTTGGAAACAAAGCAAGCTGAACTCCTCTCCCGAAAATTTCTTTTTTGGGTTAATTTACTTGTTATTTTAGGACCTAAGTTAACACCTTTGAGGTTTAAGTTATGTTCTAGGATTGCAAACAAACAGGTTTAGGCTTGTTGGCTTATTTTAAAATCTTGTTGGGAAGTGTAATGTTTCGCTTTAGTTGCTAGAAAGAATCGGAAGAACATGCATTGAATTGTAATATCCTTCTTGTCCTTTACTGATGAGATAATTTCATCACTTCACCAGGATGAAGATGTATACACCTTTTTCGAGCCAGAGCTGCCTTCTGACATGACAAGTATAACAAGAAGCAAGCCAACTGATGGACCAAGGTTACCTGCAGAGAGAAGAGCTGCTTTGAAGCTTCCAGCAAACAGAAGTGGGGCAAAATCATCTCAAACAAAGACACAGCGACCACAGCCGGCTCCTGATAGAAGAACCAGCAATAATCATAGTAGTGGGAGTTTGCGGCGTCCATCACCAGAAAAGATTTCCTGGAGTGTACTTGATCTCAAAGGAGATAACTACTTCTCCTGTGCCGTCGGGCGGACTCGCACATGTGCTCGATATCTGCTCGGGTCATCAGATGATGTTGTCTCATTTCTGAACAGACTGGCAAATTCCTCTTCATCATGCACGTCGTTTTCAGGTTTACATGTGTAAACAGGAGTCTTCCTTAAAAATGTTGGGGACCGATCCTCCATCCTTCTCAGAGCAACTCTCCGGGCTGAAGAAAACTCTTGTTGAATTACTTGCATAGCAGAAAAGCGTAGTAGTTTTCAAACTGAAATTACATGAACCACAGCATTGTTGTTAGTCCATAGATGTTGAAGGAAACCAATTCTATAGCGACAATTCCTGCATCCAAATAATTACACAAGTACAGTTCTTTTACTAGCATTTCAAAGCATTTGAATGGTATTCACTTGAGATTTTGATAGAACATGGCATATGTTCCATATGCCAACTCTAGTATCAAACTATGATGTAAAGGAAGATGGGCTATAGTACAGAGATTATAGACTGCTCAACTGACATGAATTCAACATATTGCTCAAGAAAAACTATTTTCAACTTTGTAAATGATTAAAAATTTAAATATTAAATAGTAATTAGATTATTGTTATTAGTTTTTAGATTAATATATCTGTCTATGTCTTATGATTATTATGTTAATACTAGTTACACATTAACTACTATTTAAATTATTGTATTTTAATAGTTATATACAAATATTAAATGTTTAGTATGATTATTATTTTTAAATATAATGAACAAAGACTTCTCAGTAGAAGTAAATCATTTTCAAAGGAAAGTAGATTCATGGAATTATAATATTTTTTTGTATACACATAAAAATAAAATTTTATTACAAATTTATCGTAATAATTAAAAATTATAAATGTTAATTACATGTTTAGTACTCCAACTATACTGAAAATATCGATTTTGTACCTGAAATATAAACGTTCATTACTAGGCATTCAAACTTTAATCGCTTGAACGTTTTGCACCTTTGACAAATAGTGTTAGTCAACGAGGGGTGATGTGGTAAAAAAATAATCAATAGAAATATGTCACATGTCAAAAATATCACATCATTTTTTATTTTATTTTTTAAAAAATTTCTTTTTAATTTTAAATTTAAAAAATTCAAAAACTGAATAATTAAATTAAAAACTTTTTTTTAAAAAAAGAAACTTTAAAAATAAAAATAAAAAATGGAGGCCGCACGTCTTATTAAAATGATATTTTAAAAAAAAGTTTATTAATAAAGTGAAATTAAAGTAATTAAAATTTTATTTTTATGTTACGTCAAACATTTTAATGAATGGAGTAACTAAAAAATTATGTAAACGTTACGAAAATATAAAATTATAAAAATGTTATGGATTCAAGTGAGAAAAAATATTACGAAATATCTATTGATTAAATAAAAATATTATGAATTTAGAATTTATTAAACTAAATTTTTACGTAATTAACAAGTGTTTTCTTATTAAGTAATAAAATATTTTATATAAGAAATAAATTTTTTATTTTCAAACAAGTATAACGAGTTTTAAGTTGAATCAAATTACACTTATACCCTTAGGAGTTTTTTTAGTTTTTTAACCCAAGCCTACCATTATTGGGCGGGCTCGTGTGCTAGTCCTCCTCGTCTCATTAAACAAGGGAAACTCTTCTATTGTCTCAAAGTCTCACTCCCAAGCCTCAGCTTACGAGGTAACGATCTCCTGTGGCTGAACACTGCAGGTAACCCTTTTTTCTGCTTTTCGCCTCATTTCCCAGTTTCCATTGGCTCAATCTTCTTTGGTATCTCAAGCCAATTTCCTATCTTTGCATTGAAAAGTAGAGCTCTGTTTAGATAGGGAAGTATATAGATAACATCTAACCGGGTTACTGTTTGATGAAATGCTTCAGTGAATAAGAGCTTTGGCAAATGCATTGAGTTTTACTGCTCATTTGTTAACTGGGTTTTGGCTTATTGGGATTGCTTCCAAACTAAGTTTGTAAGCTTGCCAAATGCCTATCATGACCATAAAATAGCATTTAACTTTCCTTTTAAAACACATTTTAGGGTGTAAATGTATAACTATAGGAGGAATTATTGAGGAAAGTGCTCCTTTTAGAAAAAGATTGGGAGAGATTGTGATCATGCTATGTTGCTAAGGGGCTTTTGTGATTTCATTAATTTCAACTGAGACACTACTGTTGAAATTTTCCTGCTTTCAATTGCAGGTGGTTTTTACTGACAGAAGGTTAATTTCCAAGGCAATGAGTTGAGAGTTTTATCTTTCAGTTTTCATTTTCTTTTATTTGTGGATAAAGCTTTGAATTTTCTTTTTCTTTTTATCATTTCTTGATTTTTGGAAGGAATGGTTTGTTAGCTACTACTCAACATATTAGATAAGGAGATCATATCATCTTCTAGGTAACATGTATAGGGTTAGTCAAAACTCATTTTCATTTCGAAGATGGTTGCATGCATCATCCCGTGATGGCCCTTCAGAAACCTTGAAGAGAAAGGTTGCTGAAATGGAGAAGATGAAGAAAGGGAGGAACCCCAGGAAGGATCAGTTGTTTGTGGAGGTTCCGGAATCAAGATCGTTTCTTGATACAGCAACACTGCCAATGGTTCTTACTGTAGCTGGAATTGCACTTTTTGCAAAGCTGCTCATGATGGTTTGTTCTTTCATCCTATGTTTTATTAGGAATTCTAGTTTGTTTACTTCCCATGGTTAGTAATTTGATGATTGCTTTTAGTTGGTCACTTAAAGAGCCTATATGGATTCAATAGGCTTCCCTGAAGATGCAAAGTCAATATCTTATGTTGTTATTTATGGAAAACACAAATTTAGAGTAAAACAACCCTTTCTAAAAGCATTTACTTCTGGAAGGTTATTCTTAATCCATAGTTCAGAGACTTTATAAAAGTTCTTATTCGTAATGTGTGACTCTAGCTAGCCCTCAAGACTTCATAACTTCATTCTGCACTATGGCGGAATACAGGGTATCAATAGCAAATGGAATATGAATTCAGAAATCACGCACCAATTATAAAATTCGATTTGGTGAAGATTTTTTGCGGTATCTTTAGTCACATAATCCTCTTGCCTAAATGGAAAAGGATGAAACCTCCCAAATCACTTGTCATTGCACATCAATTTTTTTGTTTCCAGGCTTTATGAACATTTATCATCAATTCCCTCTTTTAGTACTTACTACCTACTGAAGAGATTATGCAATTGATATTTTGTCCGCTGGCAGCATGATGACTCAAAGTCCCAAGAACTGATTGAGCGCAAAATAAAGAATGCTCCTCCTGGACAAGGCACAGTCAGGATGCTTACTCGTGAGGAGTGGGAGGAATTTCGAGAAGTGAGACCAAGAACTCCTTTTGAATCCAAGCTTGCTCGTCCAAATGCACAAATAAGAACCGGAGAACCATTGCATATGGTAAGCCAAAGGACTATTAGGTACTTCATATTTTTGATGGATGAATATCTGAATCTGTTTTTTGTCATATTGATGGTAATATCAAATACTGTATTCATCACGTTTCTCTTTAATTATTGTCTTGCCACTTAATTTCAAACCTTTTCCCCTAAGCCAAAGTGTAATACATTTATCCAAGTGATAACACCTCTGCTGCATATGATTTCATAACCTGATTCTTCCTTATGAATTTGAAATTCTATTTCTTTTTCTCAGAAACCTGTATAGAAGCAACAAGGAATTTCTGATCTTGTGTTTCCTGTCATATTGATCATAATCTTCTACTTATTAAGAGTCATAGTTTGACTTTAATGAGTGATAGCAAGCTTTAGAGTTTTTTTTAATTAAATTGTAACATCATACTTGTAACATAACTGCTTATTGCAAATTTATTAGGGGAAAGTGAAAGCTTTACGGTGTGTAAAGCTTTACATTGAAGCTTTACATTGAACAATTGACAAATATCAGGCATGTAGTTGCAGCTACTTGGCTTGACAGAAATGTTAAACCTTGACAGCACACGGTACATGTTTGTCACTGTATCAATGCTTGTCTCTCTATACCTCGTGTCTTCTCTCTCTTTGCCATATCCTATTAGATGCTTCAATCTTACTGTATAAGCATCAGGCACTCATCAAGTCTCACTTGGTTTGTACTTTTCTTCATGCCCTTTTTTAATTGCAGTTGGACCAGGGCACGGTGTTGCAAACAGCTCTTTATGCCTGTGTTGAATGCATCAAAATGATTTTCAAAATAATGCACTAGCTAATAAACTGCTACATAGACTTGAAAGCTTGTCATGCTGATTTTCTTCTTGTATGTAGGAGGACTTGAAGAATTGGACAATTGATGTTCTTACAGATGCACTTACACGAGCTGAAGACTGTGCTAATCGCAAGTAGATGTGATATTAGTTAAGAAGGCCATTCACTATTTTTTTTCCCTTGAGTACAAACACTCTTCATCGACTGAATTGAAAACCTTAATGATTTTGATGCCTAATGTGTGTAATTACACATATCTGTATATCGGTATATGGCTCAAATGGATTAACATAGGATCAAACTGGAGCCAATGAATTTATTGGATCTTCAGCAGATTTATAGAAGCATATAATATTTAACATTGTATGATATCAGCTTGGTTTATCCTAAAAAGGGGGATGAACTTTACATTTGTACTATTTTGATTTCTTTTAATTTTAAATTATCATTAGTGTTATCCCAGAAAGAACTAAGTATCATTCAGTATTTTGATATCTTGAGGTTGCTTCTACAGTTAGAGCAGCATTGAAGTTCTCATTTGGGAGATTTGAATTTAAGATACAAAGTTTGAAGTTTTTGCCTATGGATAAGTTTATTTTAATGCTTTATTTGGTTTCATTCAGGTAAATGTCAATTACTACGTGTAAGTAAATGTGATTGGTTGACATGGTAGAAAAAAATGCATCTGGAAATATCAATGTGTAAGTCCACAGCTTGATTGTAAGAAATAAGTGAGAAAGGATGTTCATTTTGTGTTTCCTTTTGCTTTACAAGTTAATGAGTCAGTCATGTGCGAAAGATTGGCATGTTTCCCATCTCCTAAAGCGACCTTCAATTGGATTCTTTTATTGTCAATGACAGCTACTACAAAGGATATTCTTTCCAAGTTTTCAAAGACTGGAGACAGCCAGGCGGCCACTCACCAAAGCATGCCAACCACACATTGTTTCTATTTTATCCATTTTTACCTTCCTCAATGCCATCTCTTCTTCTTTTACGCTTTTACCACAACAGATATTGCCGCTAACCAAATTATTTTCAGTAACAAAGAGATGGAAATAGTGTTGCTAAAGGGTTTTCTTCACTTTGCTCCTTGGTTTACTATTTGAAAGTAAAAGGCAATGTTCAAATGAAATATTTTTTCCCAGTTAAGCAGGAAGCCACACTTCAACAATAAGAGCAGAAAAGAGAAATGAAGACTCAAATCCATGAATTATTCACTCATTTCCATAAGACATAAATGCAATTTCTTCCATTAAAGACTAGTACATGAGTGTTGAAGCCGTGATATTCAAAAAATAATACACCTGCTAGGAGGCTGCAGATGACACAAATTGTAAAGTACCTAAAATGATTCTTAAAAGAACGAATACTGAGGAAACTAAGATACAGCTCTGACCCGGCTAGTGTGGAATGAAAGATGGAATACCTAATACCTTATAGTTTGCGTAAAATTAATAGGTGGAAGCCAACAGTAACAAATGAATGGAACTGAAAAGATATTCCTGGCCATAATACTAAATGCAGAAAGCAGAAGTCAATACTGGGGTTATAGCTGAAAACCTGCTTTATTAGGCTCAGGTTCTCTTGTTGGGTTCAAAGACATACTTAATCAGTGATTCCTTGATTGGTAGCAACTCAGGGAACTCATTCTTCAACTTGGATGCATCCATCTCATTATTGCTTCGAGGGGCAACTATCACCTTGGCTTGTTCTTCCAATGTGAAGTTTGCCCACTGATAGTTGGAATCAATGTAAGTTTTGTACAGCTCCAGGATCTCATTGTGGCTCACAACCCCAGGGTTTGTGAAGTTCCATATACCCCTCAAGTTCCTCTTTGCCATCTCAATAGAAATAGGTAGAAGTTCATCCAAGATTGTCATGCTGTTGGGAATGTTGACCACCTTGTTGTAGCGTGAAATCTTGGTGATGAAGTTGCGGGGGTTGTTTAGGTCAGATGAGATTGGCATTCGGACTCTGAGGGTGCAGACATTGTCATATTCTTTCAACAGCTCTTCAACCTAAAAAAGTTGGAGGCAATTTATGAACACTTAAGACACAAATTAACAAACAAAATGGGAATCAGATCAAAGATGTTCAATGTAATTACCATAGCCTTGGTTTTTGAATAGAAGGAACCAGTGAAATTGGGTTTGTCTTCCTCTTTAAACCCAACGCCAGAGCCCTCAAAATGTGCAGCATCATACTCAAATATACACCCAGTAGCAAAATTCATCATCAAAAGCCCATGCTCTCTGCAAACATCTGCTAAGGTCAAGGTTCCAGCCACATTGGTGCGAATTGTTTCTGTTTTGTGAGATTCACACCAATCAACATTGGGTCTACCCGTCACACCAGCAGCATTAAAAACATGGGTTGGCTTTATATTTTGGATATCTGCCAGAAGCGATGAACGATCTTCCAAGCGTCCTCTTCCATATTCAAAGGGAATACCTTGTTTCTCACATAACTGACCAAGTACGCCTCCAATCCAGCCCGTCCTGCCATATAATAAGAACTTCAAGGATGGTTTTCGGGGAGAGCCACTACTTTTGGAGGTTGGAACCACCATTCGGGTCTGATTAGGACCATTTACAAATGATGAACCCTTTCCCTCTTCAGAATCAAAGTGTCTACCACCAGGCATCATCAGCATCCTTGGGTGTGGAAGCAGTGCACCAGACACATCACCCCACCAATCAGGATTTTGAGTGTACCACTCTATAGTTTTCTTCAACCCCTCTTCCCATACGGTACGCTCCGACCATCCCAAGTTATTCAGTTTCTGATCATCGAGAAAATACCTCTGGTCATTGAATGGTCTGTTTTCAACAAACTTGATGCTTGTCTCAGGATCCATTGAAAAAAGTTTACATATATCTTTGGCAACATCAATCACTCTCCTTTCCTTCTTTGTTCCAATATTATAAACATGACCAACTTCACCCTTGTGAAGAATGACTTCAAATGCCTCAGCCACATCCTCACAGTATAAATAACTCCTCACATTAGAACCGTCCCCATGAATTGGAAGAGTCTTCCCCCTCATTGCTAAGAGGATAAACTTCGGAATTAATTTTTCAGGGAACTGGTTGGGACCATAAACATTGTTTCCACGGGTTGTAATCACAGGTAACCCATATGACCTACCATATGCCATAACAAGCATTTCAGCTCCAGCTTTTGTTGCAGAGTACGGGTTTGTTGGAAGCAGTTGGGAAGCCTCATGGTTTCCTACAACAGCATCCTCATCTGTCTCCCCGTAAACCTCATCTGTGCTCACATGGATGAACCTCCTGATCTGGCCAGTAACTTTGCAGGCTTCAAGCAGGACATGAGTGCCATAGATATTGTTCTTCGTAAACTCAAAGCTATTCCCAAATGAGTTATCAACATGAGTTTGGGCTGCAAAGTGCATTATTGTGTCAATAGACTCAGTGATGAGGAGGTAGTTAACAAGGTCAGCACTGCCAATGTCCCCCTTCACAAACTTAAAGTTTGGAGAGGACTTAGAGGGAAGCAGGTTTTTCAGGTTTGAGCAATAATCAAGCTTGTCAAGCACAACAATCTTGTAGTCCGGGTAGTTTCGAATGAGCCGATTGGCAACATGAGATGCAATGAACCCAGCAGCCCCAGTAATCAGGATATTCTTGGGCGTATAACTAGCCATAGTGAAACCAATTCTACAAAAAAAAAAAAAGGATATACACAACCTAATATCAGAACTATGGCAAAGGATAATAACAATCAGCACCAACTTGCATAAACAAATACCTAAAAAGGTTAATAGAATCTGGGACCAAAGCTAAAATAAGCATGTAAAAATCCAAACCATATAAAGACACACACACATGTAAGCACCGACAAACTGAGTCAGCAAAATTCCATCTAAACAGAAGATTCCACCAGATCTCATTCTAAATGAATATAAATAAATAAGAAGAAAAAAGCAATATTAAAAAAACCGATCTGCCGGCAACATAGGAGGATCATACCATCCACTGAAATCAAATCACCTCATTGTTTTTTTCTCTTTGGTTTGGCTCATCAAATTAAACTTGAATTTTTTGCCTAGCATTTATTCAAGCATTTCATTTCCACAGATCTTATAACAACCAACTACGTAACGCTCCCATTTTTCTTTCTCTCAATTCAATGTTTGCAGTCACAGTTCAACTAACAAAGAAGAAAATGATCCATAAGTTTATGACTTCATCAACAAGATCCACCTTAATTTCCAGATCCAATGTAAATAAAAGATTACTACTTTTAAAATGTAAAAAAAATTAAGATCTTTTAAATCCCATTTCATCATATATATATATAAAGAGATCCAGATCCAATTATTAAGCAAATAAATGTAGCCAAAGTAAAAGCTAAAGAAGCAATCCAAGACATGATTTTTTTTTCCACAATTAACAACAGATCTAAGAAAATTAAGAAATACCCAGATCATAAAATGGCCTCAATTAATCAAAAGAAATACAATGATCGTTCACATTTGATCCTCCAACAATGACACAGAGAAATGAGAAACTTTGACTTACGAGATGAAGAGAAATCAATCAAAATCCAGATAGAGAAATAGAAACACACAAATTCTAGAGAGAGAGAGATATGTGGAGAGTGTTGAGAGAGAGAAACAAGGAGCTTTTGAGAACGAAGCTTTGAGGGAGAGGGAAAGTGTGGAGACTTCGTGTATATATATACATATATATAGCTCTGTAAATAAGAGAGACAGTTAAGGGGAGCCATGAAATTATACAAAGTGACAAAAATACCCTTACGTTGCGGATATATTTGCTTGTGTCACGTTCCTTGTGTGGATGATGACGGTAAGGGTTAGTTGGGAACAAAAGAAAGTGTCGGACACAACTGTTCTTCATGATTAAGTCAGGTGGTGAGTACATTTATCTTCTATAAAGCAAGTTTTAATTAGGTAATAAAAATTAAGGTTACGCCTGCTACCCAATAGGATGTTGACAAGTGTTAATTGCTTCCATACTTAGAATTTACCCTAACCCTCTTTTGCTTTAATTTTTTTGGGTTAGAAAGTTTGGCCTTTTTAGTTTTAATTTTATTTGCATTATTTGGTGAATTTTATTTGCATGACCTAAAAATAGAAAAATATGTCTTCTTTATTATCTGAAGAAGCTTTATTTTTTTATTTTGACTAATCAAAGATTAATTTATTTCAAATTACCTATAAAAGATAAGATAAGATTTTTGTTCAAAAAAAATCAACCACCCGATTAACTTTACGGGTAAAATCTAAAATCTAAATTTTGTTACTGTTTATATTTTTATAAATATATATACATCATTGTTTGTACTTGCGAGAGATACCATAGAGAATTTAAATTTTATAATATAGAATAAAAAATATATTTTTAAAAAATTGAATAATAATTAAAAATGCAATTGAATTAAGAGAAAGCTAATAGAATAATGGTATTAAAGCTTAAATTATATTTGGAAGAAAAAATTTTGACTTGTTTACTTTAGAGATTAATGTAAATTAAATAAGAAACTTCATTAAGAAGTTGATACATTAATTAAATACTATATACTTTTCAAACTAGGCATGCTTTGAATACCCAAGCAGCCCAAACAGTCATTTGTCACAATATTCCAACTGCCGAGTGAGTTTGACGCGGTTCAGCACACCGAGTCTTTTTTTCCCTACTTTCTCTTCCTTCTATTCTTTTTCTTAGCAATTAAACATAGTTGAGGTATTAAGCCCAATTAAAACATTGTACAAATTCATTTATTTATTCCTTATGATTGAAAGCATATAGTATATGGGGTCCATGAGAATTTAATGGAGGCCATTTCAGGATTTGCTAGGAGGAAAAGAAGCTTCAGTGACAGGACAGGTGCTGTGAAGTTGCCTGAATCCTTGATTCTGGAAGAATCATTTTCAATGTTTGTGATATCTTGTAACCATTTTAATGGCAACAATATGCAGTTTTCCTATGTTGTAAGATACAAAGACATGGGAAGATTTCAGTTTCAGCTTTGGGAATATACATGAATGGGGTAGAAGCTAGAAGAAGAGGAAGAGGAAGAGGAAGAGGGTGTGTAGGTGGAAGAGACAACTCCTCAGAAACAACCTTTTCTTAACTATTCATGAACTTTAGTACTTTAAATTGTTTTCACTTAAAAATTAGAGATTTTATTAACAAATTTTATATTAACATGACATTTGTACTACTTAAAGGTGTTTGGAGGATAGGTTTTGAATTGACATTAATATAATATCAAGTTTTAAAATATAATATTAACAGAAAAAATTATCTAATACGCCTGTTTTTAAATTTGGGATTAGAAGATTATCATATATTTTATTAAGATATATTTTAAAAAATATAAAAAAAATTTAAACCCGTTTATGAAATTTAAAACTTATAAACTGATCGTCCATATTAATAACTTGGCTTTTCAATCAAAGCTTTTAATATTGAATCATAGAAGTTGATGTAACCTTTTATTGCTTGGGCCCAGGGCCCATGAGGGATATGATTTAATTGCTTTGAAACAGAGTGTTGGGATTTCACCCATCAGTACTTAAAAGAGTGTCAGTAAGCAAATTGAGGCTATCATATTCAGATATATGTCATGTCTTTACAGTTTATATTATCTTGGGTGATCTTATCATCCAGGGTATTTTCTCCCTAATGTCTGCTCCAAAGAATAGACATGTTAATGGGTCGAGGTGCAAATATATTTAGTCAAGTGAAATCATTTTGTCCTTCTTTTTTCTTTTTCAAAAATCTTATTTTCATAGAAAATTTTTCTTTTTTTCTTTTTCACGAAAAACCAATCATATTTATTGAAATTTATAACCTACTTACATTGAAGCAAAATTAGACCTAAAATTATGTATCGGATCACTTTACATTAAATTCATCGTGTTAATGTTCCAGCTAGTTCTTGGCCTTTTCGCAAAACACATTGTTTATGAGCTAGTGCAATAATTTTTCTTTAGGGAGCTTGATTAGGACCATAACGTGTGGAGGTTAAAGGTTGCGGGCACGTGATCACTTCTATCTCCTTCGGTAAAGGGCAGCCATGCAACTTCTATATGTTTGGAAATGGCAAGATCGATCGATTTGGTGATGTTATCATTGCAGCAGGGTATAAAAGCACTGTTAGGAACTGGCTCAAGGTGGTATACTATATCTTATTCTTCTTAACATAGAAAAATTACACGAACCTTGGATGAAAATGGAATGTCCCCCAGAAAAGGTTTTCCTAATCATTGCAAAGGGAGAATGGTATTTACTTGTTTGGGTTTTCAAGCAGGGGATCGCAAGGTATCTCAAATGATAGCACAAAATATAGCAAGAGATACAAATGGGTGCTTTGGGTTATGATTATGAAGTTCAGGAAGATAGAAGAGGAATGAGTTGTTTCCATGTAAGAAAAGAAATTTACATACTGATTCTATTTAGAAAAGTAGCTCAAGTTTCAGTTGAAAGCTCCATTAATCTCAAAGAGAGAGAGATGAAAGTAAGGTTTCTTGCAACTGATAAGTCGCCACAGACCTCTCTTCGTTCCCTTTCCGTACGTACGTTTGTCCCTTTGCTGATTCTTTGCTTCAAAAAATCATTGTTCTGCTGCCAACGATTTATGTTATTACTCCTCTTTCACAGATGCCCCCATGCGCATGTAGCTTTTAGAACTAGCTAGTAACTCCGAAACTTTTGCAGTTAAGCATGTTTCCTCCTCCAAGTTTCTCACAGATATATATATTCCATTTAGTTTGTGTTTTAGTCTTAGTATGTTTACCATATGTATTAACTTCTAACCTTATACGGCAGGATATTAATTGGTTTTTTTAACTAATTAAACTGTCTGTCTTCAACCCAGAGTGATGAATATGAATCAACATCTAAAAATGTATATGATACAAACCTATTAAGAACCCTTTATTTTACTAAACTGAAGGATAATCCATTCTTATAACATATATGGTCCTCTCTTATTATATTAATCTTTCTTGATTAAGTACAAATTTTCGAGGTAAAAAAACATTTGAATCAATTGAAGGATGTATCACTAGAATTTAATCTAGCTTTTAATCCAATATAACGAGTATAATTAGACCACGTAAAAGAATAATTGTAATGGCTCTTAACAAGTATCTCGATGATTAAAACTTGATTTATTAATATGATATATGGAATAAAAAAATTATCGTAGGTATAATTGATGAACAACTTTCTAATCGTTTTGAAGATGATCGACTTTCTCTCTCCCTTTTGGAATTTCTCACAGTTGGCTTCCCCTTTAATAGCTAACGACTTTTTCTTTCTTTAATTCCAAGACTAGTACGTGTTTCATGTTGTCCTGTTCCCTGTTTACAGTTATATATACATATTGCTCATGGCTATGAGATCTAAGTAACCCAAAAAACTTTGTAACCAAGCAATAAGTTCTACATTCTGGGAAAAAGAAAAGGTAAGTTGCTATTTTATGTATTTTAATGTTGTTGTGTAATTCTTTTAGCAATTCTTTTATATCTTTAAAAGATTATTATTCTCTGCATGGATAGTTTAAGATAGCAAAGGAGTAGCAGCAGTATTTAACAGCATTCCATTACTTGTAATGTGCTTTATTTTCTGAAAAATCTTGTATGACTCAAGCATAGCAACAGATGGATTGCTTCTGCTTTCATATATTCTTTCCCTGCAAGAGGAAAACAGAGCAAGCTCCAACAATATCTGGGTTAAGACCACTGCTCTAATTCTCGAATCAGACTTCAATTATGGTTTCAGGCACAGCCACAATCACAAAGAAGTCAAGCTGCTATTCAGTTTAGTTTCAATCGACATATTGGGTCCATTGGTTTTGCATAACAAGCCCCAGAAAGATGCTGCTTATAAGTAAGTATTAACTGCAAATAATTGCACTGACTCTGTTTCTTGTAGATGGGAAGAGAAAGTAATGAGGTGTTTCTTGTATATGCAAATAATTATCATGATTTTACTTTTTATTTTATATAAGAACAATGTGTTAAAATTGGTATTGGTTTAGTTATTTATTCATGTTCAGCAACTTGTAGGAAGTAGAAACAAATAACAAAAAGCAAGAAAAAAGCCAAAATCTTTGAATGTTTTGTAGCTATGGTGTTGCTTCTCTCGTTAAGCGTATCCGTTAATATTTTATCAACTTGAACTCGAAAGAAACTAGTCTGTCTTGTATTCTTACTCCAAGGAATAGTCTTTTTCTTCAAACAATATATATTTCCTAGGCATGTAGCAACAATTAGACAAGTACCCAAGTCATATAGAATATTGCTTTAAACAAATAGATATTTAAACAACCACCAAATTAACGTTTCTTGATTATTCTGAACATATGTTGTGATTTTCAGTTGCCTGTGCTCTATTCTTCACGAAGGTCAAGGATGCAATATTTACCATGAAAACCCTTTGGATCAAATGTCAGATTCGGGCCACGGTTGTAGTGAGCGTTTGCATTCAACTCCTGCTTGTCATATTGGGTAATCGACGGCGATACAGTCGTAAACGCTCACTGTATACATCACTCACTGTTTCGCTAATGTGCCTGCTTGGAGATTGGATAGCAACAGTTGCTCTGAATAGCCTCCTTGAGAGCAGTGAGGAACAATTAACAAGCCCATTGGTTGTTTTTTGGGCACCTTTCCCGCTCTTCCATCTTGGTGGCCCTGATACAGCCACTGCTTATTCTTTATCAGGGAATGACGACTGGGTCAAACATTTCTTGGGCCTATGCTGCCAGCTTGGGGTTGCTCTTTATGTCTATCTCAAGTTTTGGACCATAACCCTAACAACTCTGACATATCTGGCGATCCCAATATTCTGACATATCTGGCGATCCCAATATTCATTGTTGGGATTATCAAGTACGGAGAAAGGGTTTTGGTTCTTTTCGATGCTAGCGATGCACAGCTACGGAAGTCAGTTTTCAAAACTCCAACTAATTCAGGCATCGAAGATGTTCTTTTGGGGGCTGATCAGCCGAGAGTGCTGTTCCGGTTGGATGATTATTTACAAGGAAAAGGAATACATTTGAAATACGGACATCTTCATCAAGCATCTCTATCATTCAGCATGTTCGGGCCCCTATTTTTGGACCTCAAGCTCAGTATTTACAAACACTTTTAAGTTATTTATTTACATTAGATCAAATGTCAATGGGAAGGGCCTTCCAATTGGTGGAGATTGAACTAGGATTTTTGAATGATTTGCTTTATGCCAAGATTCCTATGGTTCTATCTCGAAATGGTGTGATTCGACGGTCCATCTGCTCATCTTTCCTTTTTTTCATACTAATTGCCTTGTCGATCATTGTTGGGAACCACGGCTATCCAAAAGTTGACATTGCCATAACCTATTTGCTCTTACTTAGAGCTACCTTTTTGGAAATCTATTCGGCCGTATTGCATGTCTGTTCTGACGCGGGAATTCAGTGGTTGACTAATCAGGACAACAAGCTGCTTAAGGCAATTGGATCTAATTTGGTTTCTGTAACTAAGACCAATAGATCAGGAATACAGTCAATGGCACAAAACAGCCTAATAGACTATTGCCTCAAGGCCAAGTCAACCAAGTTTCGTTTGGTTCCAAATTTTTGACACCGAGGACTTCATGGGCAAATATCGAAATACATCTTGGAAAGATGTGAATGTTGATTTAAAGAACGAAATCTACACTCATTTATTAAAGAAACGGGAGAAATATAAACAGGAAATCTTTGATTACGACTGTCTTTTACGGTTATTAGATGAGAGGGGCCTTAATGTGCTGATTGAGAAAGGAGAAAAAGAAGAATTGGGTTGGAGATTAGATGGTGTAGAATTCACCCACAGTCTCCTCATTTGGCACATCGCTACGTATCTTGTCTTCCATGGCGATCATCAAAGAGGTTTCGTAGGCGCTTTCGGGCCAGACTGCAACATTAGCAAGCTTCTATCTGATTACATGATGTACCTTCTTTTCATGAGTCCAACAATGCTTCCCCAAGGCATTATTAAGATAAGGCTCCAAATATTTGTACGGAGGCCATGAATTTCTTTCATGGGGAATTAGATCAACAGAATGTTGTCGAGGCTTTATTTGGTATCGGTACAGAATATCGATCTCTTTTAATGGCGATGGGAACTCAAACGAAATCGGTATTCTTTGAAGGATGCCAGATTGCCTGTCAATTAGTTTCGACAGACCGATGGGATCATGAAGAAAAATGGGAAATGATTGCTCGAATATGGCTTGAAATGTTGACTCATGCTGCAAGTGGGTGTACATGGAAAGAGCATGCCAGACAACTTAAGCAAGGTGAGGAGTTGCTCACTCGTGTTGCCCTTCTCATGGCACATTTTGGTTTAAGCAAGAAGATCCAGATGGGTGGATATACCCCATGAACTTGCAGCTGGAGGCTATCGGCCTGGATGGGATTGGGACAATCTTCACCGATTGGCTTATTAAAATGAAATTAATTTTTCAACAAATTTACTAAATAATTAGCACTTTTTATCATGCAAGCTAGCTCCACAAAGGTACGTCATTAAAGCTAGTTCAATCTTTGACTTTGTTCTATTAGATTTTCTCAATAATAAAGTGTGTATTTACATTATTTAATTTATTTTATCTTTTATTAAAACAAGTTAAATTTATTTGCTTTTGATGAATTGATAATATTATAGTTTATAATATAATCTAATAAAATGAATTTGATTCCAATGTTACATGTGGGTTTAAAAGTATAAATCCGTGTAAAAAATCTTAAAAATTCACTCTATAAAAATAAAAATAAATCTTCTCTCCGTACTACAAAAAGAGAAAGATCTCACCAAATTAATTTTAACTATTAATCTAATTAATATTATTTTTGTTATAAAATCATAAATAAAAAATCATGTAAGTGATTGTATTCATAATTCTTACCATAAGAATCTTGCAATAAAGTTTAACATATTCTTCTCATACTCCTTATTCTCAAAATCTTTATTCCCTCGCACTAGGGGGACGGTAAGCCAACAATGGCCCCCTCAAAATTTTTAAAAATATTTATTTCTTATATATATTTTATCAATGGCCCTATCAAAATTTTTGAAAAGTTTTATTTATTATATATTATTAATGACCCATTCAAAATAAATTTTTTATTTTATAATTAATATAAATAAAAAAATAAAATAACTTCACAAACCTACTTAATTTTATCTTAATTTAAATTTCTCTACACCTCTTTCTCTTTTTCTTTTTCTCTTCTCTTTTTTATCTTTTTATTTTTATTTCTCTTTTCTAATAACTCACCATAGAAACACACCTTATTCTTCAAAAGAGATTTATGAGCTTGTGAGTTTAAAAAAAGCAAGACAGAGATCACTCACCACTGTTGTGTAAAATTGAGAGAAGTAAAGTTTTCTTTTATCTTCTTTTTTCTAGTTATTTTATTTAACTATTATATGAAATCTTGTATTTCGTATGTAATTATTTATATTTTATTTTTTATAGTTTTATGTTTTATTTTTTAAGTTTAAATATAAATAAATAAGAATATTGAATGATGAATTTGAATTTAAAAAATATCATCGAGCAGAATTTTCTTAAATAACTATTATAAGTTTTTTTTTTACTTTTTTATTTAGATGTTATATAAAATTATTATTTATTATAAATCTTTTGATCTTTGATTAAATTCAACATATTAATTTTAAAATTTTTTAACTTTTATTTTTTTTCGTTTTTGACTTTCTTAACAAAAATTGGTTAGTTTCGCCTCTGCCTCGCACTCTCCCTTTCAAAATATTTTGTAATTGTGCCTTTACCAAATCATTGTGTTTGAGATGGAAAAAAGTTAAAAGTAATAGAAAAAAGTTAACAGTATTAATGGAGTGATAATCAACAACTTCATTTCATTTTATTTCATTTATCTCAATCTTTGATTCATGATTTAATTTATGATAAAATTTTCAATTTTAATAATTAATATTTTTTCTTAAGAGCAATTGCCAATATATTTCAATATATACATATAACACGTGAAATTAATATTTTAAAACCCATATTAAGATGGAAATGAAAAAACCTTTGGAAATTAAGAAAAAGAACAATTATTAACCCATTTGTTAATTGATAAAATTTTTGATAAAATCAGCCTAGATTCATCCTTGATAAGGCACAGGGGAAATAGGCCGACAAATTAACAAAGACGCTGATGCTACTGCTGCGGCTGCTTTTTCTTTTTTTTTTTTCTATATTTTCACCTAATTTCATGATAATGTTTAAGAGTTTTTAGGGGTTATTCTTTTTATAAGTTAATTATTATTCTTTAAATAATTAATTAACCAAGATGAAGGTGAGTTTACGAGAATTGATTTGGTGTGAGTGGGCATATACTTGTTATTATATGTCTTTAAAAAATTATAAAACGGCATGATTTTAATGAGTGTTTAAAATATGCACCTTTTAAGATTACCTTAATATAATTTATAATTTATAATTTTTTATTCTATTAATTAGGGTGGAGAGAAAATATAGAAATGAATGAAATATTAAGTATATAAGATAGATAACAGAAGGCATTGTTGAAAAAGAAGAAGTCCCTTTGTGAAGGACTACTCCTTGGCAAGATACAAATCATAAAGTGTTAAAGAAACCAATAAAAATGATGTATGATAATGATAAATATCCTATTGTATTTGAGAGTATTCATATTTTATTATTACTTACGGCCATTGCTAAGTATTCATTAAAAAGTTTAATAGTAAAGTTTCTTATTCATTGAATTAATACTAAATAAATAAGGCAACTTGATCAATGTGTTTTTCTTTTGGGGTTTTTGATAGAGACAAGCAAATCTCAGTCAACACAAAAGTCAAAGTTACCTGAATCAAATTGTGCAATGTCAGATATTAAGAAAATGAGCTGGCTTATATGAATAAAAGTAGTTAAAAAGTTCCAATTGAATATATTATACCATTAAATAAATTTAATTTTGATTATTATTTTTAATGAAGTTATAATGTTAAAAAATTTTAAAACATAAAGTTTATAAATTTTGAATTTCAATGTCATAAATCTCATATCAATAAGGGATATAATGAGTCTTGAATTTATAAATAAAGATTTTTTTTTATCCCTAATAGATATGTTTTTGGCATTGGAAATATGAGTTCATATCATGTAATATCAAATTTTACTTAAATCTTCATTAATATGAGTGAAGGGATTTAATAGCTACAAAGAAGAGTAGCAACCAAGTAAAGTATTATAAGGTAATTAGAATACTTTTCATATTCAAGTTTTCCTTACTTATTGATTGCTTTGCTTGCACAACAAATAAGCTTAGTTTTTAAAATATTTATTTTTATATCGTTTACTTTTCTTGCACTTTAAAGAAGTCTAGATTATAATACTTTCTTATTTAATTTACTTACATTATAAGTGAGTTTAAGATGGACTATCTTTATACATAGTCTCTTTATGTTTCATTGTAAAACTGAATAAGGTTTTTTCTGATTCTATTATTTTCAAACATTATAAAATTGAGCAAAGTTTTTTTTTTTTCACAACATTCTTCTATGTTATTTTATTTTTTATGGTATCAAAATAGATTCATAACCTAACTCTTTTTTTTTTCAACCATGACGTTGATTTGGTTATGGTAGAGTGATGTGCTTTCCCTTTGATTTATTTTTTGTTAGTAGCTTTGACATCGTACGTGAATTATTCTCTATTGGTAGCTTCGACGCCATATGTAATTTATTTTTTACCGTTTACTTCAACGCCTTACTTGATTGTTATATTGCCGATTAACCACTAGACGATGATTCTAATATTTTCCAAGGATGATTTGATAGCAAAACTCAATGCCAATTTTAGAAATTTCCAATCTTAGATCTAGAGCAATGTGATGATAAAATCATGGCTCATCAACTCACTTTTTGAGGAGTTACAAAAGATGTTGCGCATGCGGATACTACAATCAAAATATGGTTGATTTAGATGGGTGATTTACTCAGGGAATTGTGCCCCAAATATATGAATTGAAGCAATCCATTGTCTTACTAGAATGGATGCATCCAAAGTTATAAGTGTTCCTGAGACAGTCAACAAGAAACTACATCAAATGAACTCATAAAACTACAAAGGTAAAAAATCAACCGAGCTCATTGACAACAAGCATAAGGTCAACATTGATTGAGGGTTTCCAAACACCCACACACTTGTAGATCCAAGCTACACCAGTAGGGAGCACCTAAACGAGCCTTATAGCACAGACATGGAACGACAATCTTGGCATGCCAACCCAACGTGTCAAAATCACGCACAACTAGTAAAAGCGTGAAAGGACTGCATACCTTAGTGTTGACGCATGTGCAAAAGCACGCATAGGGCGTACACACCAAGATCCCTACGCTCAAAGCGCACGTGGACACAACTTGCCAGACAGCAGGTTGCGCACATCACAGCCTTGTGACCAAGGGAGCTATGTGCAACATAGTCCCATATACTTGGAACGTGCACCTACGACACACCTAAAAGGTGTGAACATGGCACCACACGAGAAGAAAAAGTGCATAGACAATGCACACCCAAGAGTCCCACACCAGTGGGCCATGCACACCTAGCCTGCACCTCAAGAGGCCATGCACACAATGGATGCTACCTAGACAGCTTTTCACAGGAGTGCCACAACCTCAAGACCTCGAACTCATGAGCCTCGCACAAAGGGTCTTGACTAAGAGACTCGTACACTTGAAGGCCTTGTATGAAAAAGACGCACCTTAGTGGCCAAATTTGTTATCAAGAAGTCTATATGAAGATTCCTCAAAGCTTTGCCAAATAGAGGGAGTTGCGTGTTTGTCATCTTCGTAAGTCTTTTAATGGGCTGTGTCAGGCTTTTTGCAAATGTTAAGATTTCTTGACTAAAATAGTATTTGGATACCAATTTTCACATTAAGGATCTTGGTAAACTCAAATATTTTTTGAGAATTGATGTGGCAAATTATTCATGTTACAAATCGTCTTCCTCACCCATGAATCAACAACATAAACTTGATCTTGATTTAAAACAACTTTTGATGATCTCAAATAATATAATTGTCTCATTAGTAGATTATTTTATCTCATGATCATACATCTAGATATTAGTTACACAATGCACAGACAGAGCGCAGCAGCAGCTTGCACACGTCCAAATAATATAAGTGTCCGAAACAACCACACTTTGATGCTGTCATATGAATTCTTTGATACCTTAAAATTGCGCTCGGACAAGGCACCTAGTTGAAAGCAATTTCAAACTTTGTTGGGCAAGTTAGGCATTTCCAATCTTCATGCTCTAACTTGAATGGGAGTAAAGGAGAATTAACTTAGAATATGGGACACATATGTAAGAGTGGGACACATATGTAAGAGAGCCTTACGCATATGGTACACATGGACAGACACGCACAAGACATCCTGCATGAAGGGATCCAATGGCTATTAAGAAGAATAACAACCAAGTAAAATATTCTAAAGTAATTAGAATACTTTTTATATTTAAGTTTTCCTTATTTATTGATTATTTTGCTTGTACAACAAGTAAACTTAATTTTTAAGATATTTATTTTTATATTATTTATTTTTCTAGCACTCCAAAGAAGTCTAAGATTATAATACTTTCTTTTTCAATTTACTTGCTTTACAAATAGGTTTAAGATGAACTATCTGTATAAATAATCTCTTTATATTTCATTCTAAAACTGAAAGAAGGTTTTTTTGATTTCATTATTTTGAAACATTAAAAAATTGAGCAGAGTTTTTTTTATTATATTCTTTTGAGTTCTTTTTTATATATAATAATTTAATTAAACGTACAAAAATATAAGAATATATTTAAATTTTTCTAAATAATTTAAAAGTACTTTTAAATATTATGTCAAATTTTAATTTCATATGATATTTAAAAAATAAAGATCAATATTCAAATTATTTTTTAAAAAAAGCTAATAAAAACAAATGGTAGTGAAAATAAGAAAGAGCTGAAAAATGACTAAACTAGTTATAAAAATGAAAAATAGAGTAACGTGGATGAGATTGACAACTAGATAGATCAAACTTGAAGCTAGGAGTATACACCCGTGGTTCAGGTGCATGTGCCAGCTCATCCCTTTGTCGGAAAGTGGACTTATCCAAAAATATCGTTTTGAAGACTTATAAAAACTGAGCACATGCCAAAATAAAAGAGCCAAGAAAGAAGAAAGCTTTGAAAATGAAATGCTACCTAGACCCAGTGGGACTACTTTATTATTCACTTGGCAATAATTGTTTGTCAATATATAGTTTATTGCTTCAGGCTTTTGTTAATAGATATCTATGGACACAGTTAAACAGCTAATCCAATTTAACAAATTTTCATTCATTAAAACTTACTGCAAAATTACAAAGCTGATTAAGAAGGATGACAAAGACAAGAAACAAAGCTTATTACATTGGATGTTGACCTTGACATCAAAAGATGGAAGTTTTGTGGGGACGGGGGACTCTCTAATCTTTCACATTTTTTTCCGAAGCGTGTGGCAATGTTGACAGAACAAACTCTAACGAGAAAAAGAAAAGAATTTAGAGAGAGAGAGAGAGAGAGAGAGAGAGAGTTTGATTGGAGAGAGAAAAAAGTTTTCTGAGATAAACGCTTGGTTTTTGGTTTGGTGTTGTTTGGTCTGTATTTCTGTACCATTTTGATCTTTTCGTCTGTAAGAGAGTTATATCTTTGATGTTTGTTTCTATTCTAACCGATACCTTCACGGTCTGCAGAGATGCAGCTGGCATCGCCGGTAATAAATCTTCTCTTCTTTAATCTGATTCTTTGTTATTTTGTTATCTACTCTTTCTTTCTTGTAAAATTGATTTTCTTGTACATTTTTTTTTGTTAGAGACTGATATTGTTTTTATTTTTTGATTGGATTAAGAAAGACCCTTTAGTCCATTCTTGAAGATTTTTGAAGTTTGAGGGATGATCATGAGTCTTACTGGGAATTGGGTCTTGTTTAAAGTTGCAGAAAATATTGATATTGTTCTTGGGAGTGCTAAAAATTTTATCTTTTTTATGCAGAATTTATTCTTCAAATTCTAACTTCCTTCTGTTTAGTCAAAAAAGTGTTACTTCTTTGTTGGGTATCAGTTTATTTTGGGGGAACTCGTATTGATTTCTGGAAATTAGGGAGTAATATGGAGTTGAGAAAGAGATATTCCTTGGTTGTCATTTTCAGTTTGTTAAAGCTTTCAAACTTTTAATTAACTTTCATTGGCTTTCCATCAAAGAATCCTGTTTTCATTTGAAATTATTTAATCTTTTCTCCATTTAGAGCAGGAATTCATTAGATTCTAGCTTTGTTTACTACATATAGAAACCTCTCAGCTAAAACATGGAAAGCAATATTTTCTAAAGAATGAAACTGCAATTGTTATTTGATCAATGTTTAGAAGAATACCCTAGCATTCCCTCTATGCTTTTGATCCTTTGCTATGTGAGGACGCCTATTGGTAAAAGGAAAACATTTTTGTTAAGGGTACTTAAATGTGACTTCTTGGAGCAGAAAACATCAATTCTATTTAGTATTATATTAAATTTTTTGTAATCTTACCATTTAATTTCTATGTCTAACTTCTAACGGAAATGGAAGCATCTTCAAAGATTGATATCTATCGTTTGTAGCTTAACTTAGAGTTTAAAATTGAGCTGCAATGATCTTTCAGAGGCATCAACACAAAATATTGCTTGCACTTGTGATAGTTTGTTATTGTTCCACGTTAAGACTCTATGTTCTGAATGGCATACTGCCCCCTCCACCTCTGGCTAGCTTGCTTTACTTGCACTAATGATACCTTTGTATCAAGTTTGTTGATGAAATATAGTATAATTGCATATTATAGATTTAGGGGCTGTTTGCTTTATGTATAAAAATTTCTGATTGCAAAAATCATTTAAAACAACTCCATCTGATCTTGATCATTGTTTATTGCAGGGAATATCTTTGCTTTTGGGCTGTTTGTGTCACCCATGTATGTTCCACTCCTATGTATTTTATTTCAGGTTGTAAGAAATTGTAATCAGAATGAATATATTGTTATATCTTGTGCTCTGATTATTTTGTTATTGCTTTTCCTTTAAATTTTCAGACCCACATTTAGGAGAATTATCAGAAACCAGTCAACAGAGCAGTTTTCAGGATTGCCTTATGTATATGCCCTCTTGAACTGCATGATATGCACGTGGTATGGCACGCCCTTAATATCTCATGACAATGTACTGGTTATGACGGTCAATTCAATTGGTGCAGTTTTTCAGATAGCCTACATTATCCTCTTCACTGTATATGCTGATAAAGAGAAAAAGGTTACTTGTTCTTTCTAACTTATGTGCAATTTTGTTATTGTTAATTTCTTTTCCTAAGAGCAGTCTTTTTCACTCTGCACTGTCATGCATATTCATTTGTTATGTTGATGTCAGATGAGGATGCTTGGATTGCTACTGGGAGTTTTTGGCCTCCTTGCAATCATAGTTGCTGGGAGCATGCAAATAGTTGATAGAGAAGCACGGTGGATCTTTGTTGGGTTATTGAGTTGTGGTTCTCTCATATCAATGTTTGCTTCCCCATTGTTTATAATTGTAAGTTGAGCAAAAGCACTAATACTGCTTTTCTCTACGTTAAATGTTATCTAAAATTGCTTAAAGTTTTAATTAAATGTTGTCTGACTTGATCTTTGTCTTCAGAATTTGGTAATTCAAACAAAGAGTGTTGAATACATGCCATTTTATCTCTCCCTCTCTACATTCTTGATGAGCACCTCATTCTTCCTATATGGCATCTTTAACTTCGATGCCTTTATTTATGTAAGCTTCCTCTTAACATTCATAACACCTTGTTTTCTATATAAAAGTTATCTATCCATGTGTTAATATTGCCTCTATTTTTCAGGTTCCAAATGGAATAGGAACTATCTTGGGGATTGTACAACTAGCGTTGTACTTCTACTATAAAAGAAAATCTGTGGAAGATTCCAGAGAACCGCTAATAGTGTCACATGCGTAATTGTTGCTTTCTCTACGAAAGGTAATTGCTTATGTGTTTTGTTTCTATGTTGAGAGGATTTCTCGATGATGTGCAGGCAGAAAGTTTTGATGCTGAGGGTGTATAGTGATGGAAATCCTGATGTATTATTTCATTTGGTTTATTGTTTGAAAAATGTTCCAATTCTTTCTCTAAATAAAGGGTGTTGGCACTTTCATTAGTAACAGACGGGTCATCAAGGCTTGTCTGCTTACGTGAGTGAACTAAAAAGTGATTGCAGTTTGAGATTGACTGGACTAGAGATTGCTACTGTTTTTGCACATAACTACTTTTGAGCATGATTAAAAGTAGGTCAAATTATCTCAAGCAAAGAGTTATATGAATTGCTAAAATTGTGCATACTTGAATCCATATGAATGACTCTCTTTATAAGTATGGAGATCATTTCAGCATATGGCTGTTAGTAGATTTACAAGTATAAATTCTGAATTCAAATTGTCTATAAAAAATGGTTCAAAATTTTGTTGTTACTAGATAGTATGGAGGACCAGAAGACATTTTAGGCTGTCAGACGTGCTTGCATCACGTAATTGTTTGCACTATGTCAGCCTCACTTTCTGTCTTTAACCTCAGTAAACACAGGGCTCTATTGTTTTAAATTTCTTTCTGGTTTCTAGTTAGCATTTTATTTTCTTTTTTTTTTTTGTTTAATTCTCATGTCATTGTTGCCCTTGTTGATTTGCTACCACTCGCAGGGAGGGTTTTGGAGGTTACATTTTAAGTTGTTATTAAAACCGCTGTTAGGGAGAGTATACAATCAATGTTTCATGGGTTATAGCCTGCGGTTTTTATGTTGTGATGAGACTTGAATGAAGTCCATGCAGAGCTCGAATTATTACGGTGAATGTTTTGAGTTAATGAGTTCTAAAAAGCTAGAAATTTGAACCGAGAAGAATTCTCATAAGTTCTGCATAAATTATGTTATTCTGTTAAAGGTTTTCTGTTGATGAAGCTGAAAACAAATGTATGAAAGAAATTAGCATGTTAAGGCAAATACTTGTGTCTTCAAAGTTCATCTAGAAAAAATTAGTGGACTTTTAATGCTTTTGGCTATTGAGGGTGTCATTGGTTAAGATAGGACGAATTCCGGGCAATCATGTTGTTCTCAGCTTAGTCTTTGTTTCAGTTGTCATAATAAGAATTGCTTGGTAATTTCATCTTTAGAAGTTAGAGTCTAATGGCAAAATGGATATCGCCGGAAGTAACTGCTGCGGCTAAAATCTTCAGCTGCTATAGGTAGGACATTCGGAAACTCTGTAAAGATATCGATGTCGATACATGATACTAGTAGATGGATTTTTCGTCTTGGTTTAAAGTGACGGATTCAAATGGTTAGAAATACTGGTTTTGGTAATCATAAACAGGATGCCATTGGTATCTGGAGTTGCTTTCAACTGTAAGCAGAGAAGCAAATAATTTATATGTGGCCTTTTATAGTCTATTAGATTTGATCATAGAGACCGATGACGGGTTTGACTGGAGTGAAGCTGCTGATTATGAACTCAAGTATTAGTAGGCTAAATCATGTGGAAAGATTTTCTTTTAGCCTGAGCAACTGTGACTGAATAACTACTTAAAGATGAAATAGCTCTATTAGATACTAATATATGAGATGCAAGAGGACATGGGACAATTTGTACATAAGTGGAGAAGCTCAATCACATTCCTGAAAACCCTGTTTCTTGTTACAACTGGTTTACAAAGAAAAATTAGAGCAGGTCCCTCAGAGTTGTTCTCACTGCTGCAGTGGTTTTCTCCTGCAAAAGATAACCAATGCCATGTTAGCTAAGAGATGAGCTTCCAAGTCCTGGAATTTTCTGGTATGTGAGTCGAGAAGTGCATTTGCTACTTAAATGCATTAAATCCTGTTCATGGTGGAAACATTGTGTTAAAAAGGGTTTTTGGCTATGGAAGTGCTGATCACCTGGAGAGTATCTTGCTGGTCAGAACCTCCCTTGACAGAATGATCAAGCAACTGGCCTCTTTCATCGTACAAAATGAGTCCGCTAAACCGTGGGAGCTCACATTTCTCCCCCATAAGTATCGGCCGTTGCCATACCGGTGAGTCTGAGTTATGGCTTCGCCACCCTGCACATGAGTCATACCCTTCCAAGCCAAGCAACGGTGGTGGCCTCTCCTCCCAACCGAAGCTCCTCTCCCCCCACCTATTAGCTCCGCTCCACATCACCGATCCCATCAACACCCTCTTAGCCGAGACCCAGTTGCAACTAGGCTCACACCATTTTGCTTGCACCGCTCCATCTGCCACCCCGTCCCGGTCCACCATTCGCTTCTTTTGGGCCTTTCTTTTCTTCTTGAGGACCGTCGCAGCACAAAGCCCTACAACAGCGGAGGCGGCACAGGCTAAGAGGAGGACAGCTTCTTGGGTTGTCAGCTTCCATTTCTCCTCCAAATCCCACAAAGCTTCCATGGATTCTCGGTAAAAAACACAAAAGTTGAATTGAGGTGAAACATAGTTGTATATATGATGAAAAGATATTAATTTGAGGGAAGTGGAATGGGCGTGAGCTTCACATGAGGGCCACCGCCGGTTGGGCCCTGAAGGCCATGGCCTGCTGCTAATTCACCTTGTGTGTTTAGCCGTTGGAAACATATCCCACCGTTTCAGAGCAATAAAGGCAATTCACGAGACATGCAAGGTTGGAATGATGAGGTTTTTTTTATTATTATTCCCTTTCTATATAAACAAAAAAAAAAGTAAGAAATTAACGAGGTTATTTGAATAAAGGTACAATGTTGTTTGGACACCGTTGTAACTTATAAGCTCCATTGAAGTCCATTCAAATTGTTAAATTTGGGCTTAAAAAAAGCCCAACGAGGTGGGTCAAGACTTGGGCAAACTTGATACAATATAAACCCAAGTTAAATAGTTTGAAGTCAAATAAGGGACCCAATTTGTTCATTGAGTCTTTTTTTTTTTTTTTATCATCATACTCGAAGAACTTTAATTTAAATAAATTATTATTATTTTATTATATTTAATTAAATTTTTATATTTTTATTTTATATTAAATAAGTCATTTTAAATCATGGTAGAGTAATTTTGATTAGTTAAAATGTCATATATCATTTTATATATCTATGATGTTGATGTGACATTAATGTAAAGAGTGAAAAATACTCTATAATTATGTTATATCATATCACATTAATATGTCTTATTATCATCAATTATAACATATGACATACCATTATTTATTATAACATGTTAACATACAATGTTAATGCCACGTGGTATAGAATGATAAGTAAAGTTTTGACTAAGTTAACTATTAGTCATAAGAGCTTATATGCCTCAAAATAAGAATATAAAGATTTATTTGATTCAAAATAAAAGTGTAGAGACTTAATTAAATGTGATAAAAATAAAGACGTATTTGAATTTTTTTAAATAATTTGAAGATTTTGTTAGGTATTGTGCTTTTTTTTTAGAAAAGCAATGGGTTATATAAAACTTAAATAAAATAGTTGGGACTATTAAGAGAAATTCTCTAAATTAGAGTGCAAATTCAAAAAGTCACTTGAATAAAATAGTTGATAAATTATTTTGTCATGAGTCCATATTTAGAATCCAAAAAATTAAATTTATTAAGTAGAATAAGACTTTTACTTATAAACTCAAGATTTTTCAATCTTTATTTATATGTGATATATAATATTCTATCTCATGTAATTATGTAATGTTTTCGTGACTTTTTCAATCATAAAGTAAAAGAATTCATTTTGGCTGAAGCTTACTTTGACCCTAACATTACTTTGGTAAGTTGTGATATTAATTGATAAGTGGTATAAAGTTCTTTTTTCATATATTTTAAAAAGGCATAATATTAAAAAAAATTAAACTATTTAAGAAAATTTAATTAAATTTTTTTATTGTGTTTAATCAAACTTTTATATTTTTATTGTAGATTGAATAAGTTTTTATGATTAATGATTGATTAATTATCATTAATTAAAATATTTATTATCATTTTATACTCATATGATACTAATGTGAAAGGTGAAAAATGTGATATGATCATGTCATTATACTATTTTATCATCTATTATGATATATCAATATATCACATTAATACCACATCAATTTCACGTAGCATAATATAAAAAGTGACATTTTAATTAAGTAAATTATTAGTTATAAAAATTAATTTATCTCATAATAAAAATATAAAGATTTATTTGATTCAAAATAAAAATATAAAAACTTAATTGAATACAATTAAATTATAAATGCTTGTTGATTTTTTAAAAATAATTTAGAAATTTTTTTAAATATTATGTTTTTTAAAAATTAAATTAGGACTTATTGAAATAAATTAACAGACAGAGCCTCTACGTTACTTACCCAAATATATTGTTTGGGTTTTAGCATTCATATGCTAATTAGAAAATAACTTATTAAGGAAAATTTTTCTGTATAAAATATTTTACAAGCAAATTTAATATTTGTATTATTTAAATAAATTATCAAAAACATTTTTTATTATAAAAAATATTTTTTACAATCACTAATGAAGTTATTTGGGATTAAAATGATAAATAAGAGCTATTACTAAACAATGGTGTCGTTTGATTTTTACATTAAAAATAAAAATAAAAATAAAAAATTAATAATAATATTTTTAAAAATATTTAATCACATATTATGATGAAAGTAATTTTATTTTTTTAAAAAAATTTCATCTCATTATTTTTTTTATCATAATATGAGTAAAATATCAATATTAATTAATTATGTAAAATATTTAAAATTTATATCTTTAAATATGTATTCATTAAAAGATGATTAATGAAATATTTTTATTATAATTATTAATAAAATTTATTTAATTTATAAATAAAAATATTAATTACATTGAATGAATTTATTAAAAATTATTTTTAAATTGTAATAATATTAAATAATTTAAATATTAATATTTTAAATTAAAACTTTTTTAAAATTAAATATTAATTTTTTATATTTTAAAGTAAATATTAATATTTATCAAATTTATATGAATACATTTAATAAAATATTTTATATAATCAATAAATATTTCTTTTATTAATCTGTGAAATATTTTATCTTTCAAATAAAGTATTTGAAAACGTTTTTCAATATAATCGAACCATTGGAATTCTAATGGAATTCAGCCTTTCTTCGTAGCTAATAAATTACTGCTCGAACGATGTAATAAATTAATCAATCAATTTAATTTTGATAAATCCCAAGTCATAGGGTTTTCGAGGGAAAAAATAGAAGGGAAATTCTCAATTTCTTGAGAACTTTCTCTCGACTTTCACCCCTCTCTTTCAAATCAATTCCTCGAGAATTGTTAAAATTTCAAGGTAAGCAATTTTGTTAGTGTTTTTATTATTTACCTGACAAATTCGTTTTCCTGCTTATGAAAAAGCCTAGTGTTTGTTTCCCGAGAAAGTGATTGTCTCGCTCTTCGCTGAAATTTCTTCGTCACTAAACGGCCAGCTTTAGGGTTTATATTGAAAGTTTTTACTATAATGCATATATATAGATTTTTTTTTACTCTTTAGTTTTCCCGGTAATGAAACCACCCATTATGTTTAGGTTTTAGAGTTGCAATCTACTTTAACACTGTAGAAAGTGCCCGCCTTTTAGTTTCATAATTTGTTAGTTAAGTTTCAATTTATTTTTTGACTAATTGATTTTAATGATATAATTTTTATCAGGTTTATCTATTGGAACTCTTTCACATTGATTTTAAGGAAGGATAGCTAATTTAGTTATGTCTGGGAGGAATCGAGGGCCTCCGACTCTTCCAATGAAAGGGCCTCCTCATGGCGGACTATTGCATCCGGTACATGAACCGCCATTTGCTAGAGGTCTAGGACCAATGCCGCCACACCCTGCTTTACTTGAGGAAATAAGAGAAACCCAATTCGGGTTGGGTCCTAGAGGCCTCCCTCCTCACCCTGCAATCTTTGAAGAGCGTCTTGCAGCTCAACTTCAAGAAATTCAAGGCCTTCTTGCAGATAATCAGAGGCTGGCAGCGACTCATGTTGCATTAAAGCAGGAACTGGAGGCTGCCCAGCATGAGTTGCAGCGGATGGCTTGTTATGTGGATTCGTTGAGGGTGGAGAAGGATGTTCAGATGAGGGAGATGTATGAGAAGTCGGTTCAATTGGAGGTTGATCTTCGTGGGGCGGAGGCTATGCGAGCTGAGCTTGTTAAGGTTAATGCTGATATTAAGCAGCTTAATGCTGTGAGGCAGGATCTTACGGGTCAGGTTCAGGTTATGAGTCAAGATTTGGCTAGAATTATGACCGAATTGCAACAGGCACCTGCTTTGAAGGCAGAGATTGAGAATGTGAAACAGGAACTCCAACGTGCAAGGTGAGAATTTGCAATTTTTTTAATTTCCTTTTCAAATTCTTTTTGTAAGAGAGTTCTCATGGAAATGAACAATAGTTGTAAGTATGAAATAAAAGTTTATGCTTGGATCTTTTATCTGCCTTTGTTAAATTGTTCTATGGACTTTGGTTTTCTGATGATTTTTGTGTGTCTTTCTTGACCTTTAGAGCTGCCATCGAGTATGAGAAGAAAGGATATGCAGAGAATTACGAACATGGCCAGGTGATGGAGAAAAAATTGATCTCAATGGCTCGGGAGTTGGAAAAGCTTCGTGCAGAGATTGCTAATGCAGAGAAGAGAACTCGTGCCACTGGTGGTAGTAATCCTGGTATGCAAGCCCTTTGTTGAGATATTTTACGTAGCTTTATTTTTCCTGCATAGAGAATTTTATTTCTGCCGCTTACATGTCAATGTTTCATGTACTGCTCTTTCCTGTATGCTATTCTTATGATATGATCTTTGGTTGCAAGTTTAAGTTTTTACGCTGAAGTTGGGTTGGTTTTTGCTCAATCTGTCTTTTCCTTTAATCTTCTTAATGCTAATTGTTATTGGTTTGAAGTGCTGTGACAATGTCATTTTACTTACGGTCTAGTTAGTTGTTTGATTACTTCAACTAGCGACTCTTATTATTTGAGTAGTGATGATTCCTTAAAGCTTATGAGGCTGACCAATTGGTATGGAGCTTGATTTTTCTGTCTATGTAACAGACTGACTAGTTGTTTTCCCTTGTTTATGAATTAAATTTTTGTCCAAAATTTGCAGCAGTTGCTGGTTATAATCCAAATTATGGAAATCCTGAAGCTGGATATACTGGAACTTATCCTGTCAACTATGGCATGAATCCTGTAAGTTGTGTTGTTTTATGTATGTTCTCAACAGTGTTTGGCATCTGGGCTTAAATTATGTGTATGGACTGGCATCGGAACTTTCTGTGCAAGTTGTTTATGTATGGATTTTTTTCTCTTAAAAATGATTAGTTATTTAGTTTTTCCCCTTGTATTTCAGGTTCAAGGTGGTGTGGATGGTTACCCTCAGTATGGACCTGCTGCTGGTTCCTGGGGTGCATATGACATGCAGAGAGCTCAAGGACATCGCTAGAGTGATTTTTCAAATCATGCTAATATGATAATTTCTGGTACTTCTGGGCAACTTATCAGTTCTCTAGGTGTGGGTTTAAACTATTATATCATGATAGAAGTTCTGGAATTTGTACCTAAAAACATTGACAGTTCATATTAGCTTGAAGTTGCAGTATGCTCTTGTCTTCATGATATTATCATGCAAGTATTTTCTCAGTTCATTTATGATCAAGTATTTCAATTTGCGAATGTGCTTTTCATAGATATTTTTATGAAGTTTGAATGTCACAAATTCATTATGTGAAGAAAGATCTGACCTGGCCATGCCTTTTTGAGGCTAGATGTTTGGTTTTGAAGACTAGGAATAATTCAATTCCTATGATCCAAGCATATATGATGCTGCGGTTGCTTTTGCCTCTTCAATATCTAGGAATGTGGGGTTCAATTGAACTTATGCTGTTTTTTTGCAGAAATGCTTCTTGCTCTCCTATCTCTGACACAATTTAGCAACATATCAAATTTGGCAAGTCTTCTTGCTTGTAATTGTTATGTTTTCTTGTGGACCTCTTCCATTTAGGATTACTAGTACATCTGTGCTGACCTTCTTTCTGGTTCATTTGTGAGTTGTCTTTCCATTTGTTTCTGCCGCAGTCTGGCATCCTTGCAATGCTTATGCTCTTTTGGTTCATTAAGTTTTCCTGGAGTTCCTTAAAAAAGTTACATGGATTGTGCAAACAGCCAACTGGTTTTAGTTTCTATCTAACTGTATTAGGGAGAGTAATCATCATTGCTTTCTATTTTTAGCTCCTTAGCCTATTCTACTTTTAAGTTAAGGTGATGCATGCTCTAAATGCCTTTAATTGAAGAAAAAAGATTTAAGGAAAAGAAAATATGAAGAATAGATTTGGAGCTTATTTGTTGACCTTTTTTGATCCATCTCTAGTTAATATTGAGTCTGTTTTTCTTTTCAAAAAAATGTTGAGTCTGTTTTGATGTTTTCCTTGGGTTTTTTGTCATTGATTTAGTTTATTTAAGTTCTTTATAGCTTTTCTAAGTTGAGGTGAGTTTACTAAATTCCACATAGGCACACCTTCTGGTGTTGGTCCAAGAATTTCAGTTCGAGTATGATTATATTTCTGGATCTTCATTTATTGTTTCTATTTGGCTTTCTGTGTATTAGTAAAAGTCCTTAAAATTTGTTCTATAGTTTGGACCTTAATTTTGTGTAATCTTTCAGTTTAACTCAGAATAATAGAAGAATATTCTAGCAACTTTTGCCTGCAATTAAGATGTGATTGCCAGTTTTGTTGCATCTTGTCCATTTGTTTCCTGACACTAGCCTTAAGTCAGACCTTGACAAGATTGTACCATTGGATCTATGTCTAAACTCTAGATTCCCAATTTTATGTAAGATTGATGCTAAACTTTAAGATTTGCACTGAGCAGGAGCACAATGTTGCTCCCAGTTTACAATATGCACTTTGCTTTGGCACTCTCTTATCTTATGATTATTTTTTAATTTGCCTTTATCTATAATTTTATGGGATCAATGAGGGGTGTGTCATGAAATCAATGTCAAGATAAGATCTGTTCTCTTAGCTGGCAGATCATAAGCCTTTCCTCACTCTATCTTGCATAGATTTATATTTGATGTTTACCCATAGAAATGATTGAGGGGCATGTATTATTTAGACAGTAGCTGACACCTGGTGTTCATCATAAATGTCAGAGCAAGTAGACTTTTTTACTAATTTTATCTGGTTTCCACTGGCCTCTCTTTAGTATTTATTTTTACAAAGTCTGTAATCAAGGATACGAGAGCACTTCATCATGGTTTGCATCCAGTGTTTTTTTGGGATTATTGCCACCTATATCACAGTTTTGGAAAGGAGAGTAGGATTGTTGGCTGCCCTCTGTTGCTTGGACCAAATATGTCTGACTTGCTTCTCTTATCATCTAGAAGGTTGGTTATATCAACTATTTTATTGTACAGCCTATACCATGTTTTTGCCCCAAGCTATTGCCGGAAATTCAGGAATGATGTTCTCTACGATTTGCATGAGGTTGTATGAACACTGCAGCCCAAGTGCAAAGAAAGGCTAACTGCTGTTGTATAACAAATAAGTAACATACATAGTTTTATATTTTCATTCTTTTGTGTTAGTCTAGGAAATATAAGTAACATTCTAGTTGTACTTCCTAATCTTTGTCTTCCGTTAAGTTGAATGTTTATTTCAACTTTATGGAATTGTTTATGAATATACTTCTGGAATTTGAAGGTATTATGGAATCACTAAGTCAAATAAGGTTTTCTTGAATACATGGAGGTGGTATAATTGTAAATCTTATGGCTGGGGTACTTTAATATTTTATATCTTACCTGTTCGAACCAGGACCCAGATCAGAGGATCAGAGATTCTGTTTTCACAAGGTGAACAAAAGACCCAGATTGCCTTAAACTTAGTGACATGGGATAAGACTGGTTATAGGGTTTTTGGATTGAGTGATGGCATTTAAGTAGGGTCGGGCAATAAAGCAGGTAATGAAGTAATTTAGCTCATATTATGGCCTATGTAAACTTTATCAGACATTGAAATCTGTAGTGTATGTCTGCCTTTGGATAGGAATATGCCATTATATGATTGAAGGGCAATGTGTTTTGGGATTTCTTAATGTGTACTTAATATCTACAATAATGGTTTCTATCCTCTGTATCCTATAGTATTTAAACTTTCTTGATCTGAGTTTGTGCATAATTACAATGGCTTTCCTCTTGATTTAAAAACCTTGGGTTGCTTGCATGCATCCATTGGTACTACCGTTATTGTCACAGCTGCTGCTTCTCTTCTTCATCGTTAAAAGTAAATTTCTGGTGTCTGTGTATATATCATTATTACATTTTCTCCATAATTTATGTACTCACATTTTCATAGGGTTAAACATCAAAGAGCCTAGTTGTCGATCAAATGTTCTCTTACTAACAAATTTTCCTTTTACTAGTCTGTGTTCTTCCCTTTTCTTTTCTCCTTTAGGCTGTATTGTTCGTTTGGGTCTTAGAGCAATGAGTCTTAGATAAGTATTTGGCTAGTCTTTTAAGTTATAATCTTGTTGCTTCAGTGAATACCAGTCTGTTTTTTCTAAAGTAATTATATATGAATTTTGGTTCAGCCCTGACCAGTCTTGAGATAAGCTTTAAGCTATTTCTTGGTTTTAAGAGCTAACTGGGGGCTTGGTGGTCCCAGGAAGATTTTAGGTAGTTGTTTTACATCAGCATGCAATCCTTAGATTTGAGTTTTGTAACTCAGATCTTATGCTTACCGGATACCATTTTGTGTGCTTGTAAATTCTAGTCTACTCTCCCTCCCTTGCTCTGTTCCTCTCTTTCTACTGTTACTAGTACTGCTACAAGGAGATGGATTTGTGCTGATTACTCATCCCTAATAGGAGTCCATTTTCATGTTACCTGCTGTAAATCATTGTCTTAGTTGCTGTGGGGCCTGTTAAGTTACTGAAATGCAGCCAGTTAAACAGTGGGAGCAAATTATTGAGAATAGAAGAGTTTGTTATGGGTTGGAAGTATCTCCTCAATGTCTTTATTGTGTGAAAATGGGATCAGGAGAAACCCTTAACTTCTTTAAGGGATTTCCATCCATGTCTTGTTTCATTTGGGAAACAGCAAGTAAGTGCTGGAAGAAGCTTATTCATTGCATGAGGTATGCGACACATTGCCAAGACATTGTCAACAAAGATGATGCTGGATGAGTTTGCTGGTCAAGTAAGTGACATAAATTTCTGAGAAAATCACCTTCTTTTCATTTTTTGCTTTCCGTTGTTGGTTGTGCGTTGTGCTCGTAGTACAAGGATTTTCATTCTCTTCCTCATTTAGATGGGTAGTTTGCCAGAAGTTTATTATTAGTAACAATTTTGTATGTGTTGCAATCCATGGTTGAGTAGTGCCTTGTGACATTCCTTTATTGTTGTATGTTTATGTGTGACTTAATACTGAGAAAGTACAATGTGTGAACTGTGGTGATGGTTTCACACTTGTTCTATGGAGCTATTTGGAATATGTCATATGCTTTGTATAGTCTCTTTGCAGTACGTTTATGAGTGGATAGCTATTAATGAGTGGATGATGCTTCAGTTCATTTAGTTTCTTATGTAGTTATGTAGCAGGCTTGGTTTGTTCTTCTTGAATGTAAGTTTTATCGACAATTGCCCATTTGTGCTCAGAAGCAAAGAGTTCTGGAAACATAATTGAAGAGACAACTTGATGAAGGTATTAGTGGTGAAGAGTCAAGGAATTAAGTTGTTATGCATCATGTAGAAGCAAGGAACAGTACAAGTAATACTGCAAAGAAAGTATAGGCTATGTTTTCAGGTTGAGCTCTTGGTGTTATATTGCAGGTCTATTATGAAGAAATACAAGTGGCTACTAGTGTCTGCCATCCTACAGAGTTTAAGAATTGTAGAAAAGCTAAAGCTATACCTTAAATTGAACTGTTTTTATTTTTTTATCTTGCACTAGCTCCTTTCCTGGATTCAGAACTTTACACTTCTATGTTGGATTTTTGCTAGATTTATTTCCAGCAGATCAGAGTGCAAAAGCATTCTTATCTGAAAAGTGCATATATCATTTTGGCCTGTCTTTTCTATGTGCTGCCATAAATTTTTCTGAGGTGCAAGTGTGAGCATGTGATAACATCTGCATTATCCTGGGGCTGCTGTTCTGGCATCTGATTCTGCCCTCATTGCCAGATCTAGTTATATGCAATTATGTTATATGTTATTGTTCTATCCGCTATCAAAACTTACATGGTTGCTTTGTGATCTTCATTGGTAGTCTTCAGTCACATATTGTAAATTAACTGTTTATTTTTGTATTAGATTAGCGGCTTGAGGAAATAAAATGTGGTGCTATCTATCTTGATAGTTATTATCTCTTTCCTTTCTTCCTCCCCCGCTTCTTTTTATCACATCCCTCTCCCTACTTATTCAACTATTACTTGTTGTATTCTTTTTATTTTATCTTCCTTTTTTTTCTTTTTAAATTTTTAACTATTTATGCTTATGCATGTTGTGGTACCTTATGTGAGCTATTTAAAATCTGATTTGACCTTTCTATATTTCCATTTCAGGTTTACGAACTTGCAACCTGCAAATTTTCTGGTTCAGTGATTATTCAATGATGTCTGAGTTACATGAGGTATGTTAGCACAATAGATATTTCATTGTTTTGCATAGTTGATATCATTCAGAGGATTTAGAGGCTAATTATATTCGTAATTATTTTGAAAGATTCATCCCCCAGTAGCAAAACCAGGTTGGCTATTCATAGAAGGCAACATAGATGGTGTCCCTCCTTGAATAGCTTTTCTTATAACAAATAACCTACAATAATAATCAGTACAGTCGGCTGGACTCTTATTTGGATTTAGATTTCTGAATAGGGCTATGCATCCCTGAAATTATTAATTGCGGTTTTCTAAACAAATCTGCACATGGTTAAGTACCTGAAAGCCTCCCAAGGTTAAGCTATCTAATGTTTAGTAATACATGATGAATTTAGCTGCCTTAAATGCTAAAATACCAAATTGATGCAGAACAAATGGCTTGCTGATGCAGGATTTATAAATCTCAGTGATGTATATGACTACAATATTTTGGTATTTGAAGTTTAGGGTTGAAGAAATTTATAGTTATTATTGATATATAGATTGGAGTTATGCTTGATGCTCTAGGGCTGTTTATGAAAAAAAGTCAATTGTTAAGATTGCAGGCTGCAGCCCTGAGCCTTGCAGATGCTACATTAGCTGAAAGGCTATAAATACAAAAGTAGGAAAGAAAAGACACCTAGAATTTCAGAAGTTGTTAGGCATGTCCTTGCATCCAGATAGAAACAGTTATCTTATCTAAAATTGCTTCTGTCTCTCCCTTATGGGACAAAAGTTGTGGTAGCTAGAATAGATTTCCTTGCATACTAGAAGGAAATAAAAGAGTTTCTCCATCGGGAATTAGTGTTCCTCATTGAAAGTGTGACCAACGATCAAATGATTAGGCAAATCAAGTAAATAATATTAGGTACAAGTTTTCAAATTAGGGAAAATGGCTTAATCCAATAGTATGTAATTCCTAAAGCAAATTTTGGCAAACCTTCAAAATGTATGCTAACCACCATAATCTCTAGCCCTACTATGTATATGAAACTAGTTTGTACCTACAAGCCAGAGTAATTGCCTTGTTTTTCCTTCCGGCACATCTCAT
>NW_018397262.1:3809605-3826531 GCF_002168275.2 Theobroma umbraticum | reverse complement strand
GGGTCAAATTTCACAATCCAGTAGCTAACTCATCCAAAGTAATACTCTCTACAGTAAATCTACCCGCTCTAATGCTGTCGGTACTAGCACTCCTTTGATCACTTGAACTTCCCTCACTTGAGCGTCGAGAACTCTTCTCCCTAGTTCTAGAACGATCTCATCCGCGTGAGGTAGAAATTCGTAATCGTTTATCAGTTTCTCGAGGCGAGTTCTATTCACCCGCAGCCCTTCAAGATGCTCGAGTTCGAGGTGGCATCTCAAACCTGGACATCGATAATATATTTTAGTTATTTAATGATTTTTTATAATTTCACATGATTTTTTAATATAAAAAGGTCTACGTAGTCTCTTGCCTATAATCGGTGCTGCAGTCATTAACTATAAGCAAGATTCTACGTTGACCCTACTACGCCGCTACTTGATACGAGAATTCTTAGGATTCAACTAAACCTAAGGCTTTGATACCAAATCTAACAACCTGTCGATGACCCAAAGATTCTTTAGCTAGAGCTTACTTGTGCACAAGGGTCACACTTAATCGGAATAACAATCGGTCTACTCTCAAATCTCTCGGTTTAATAAAATTATTTTAAAATATAGTTAGGTCTTCAAAATTCATTTCAAAAAAATAATTATTAAAATGTTCACGTAGTACATGATAAAATTTCGTGTAAGACTTTAAAATATAACTTGTTATATGAGATTGAAAGATCATTTAGCATGGTGAGTATATATTTTCATCATGAATGCATACTACACAAACTATAAGGTACATATTTGACATAAATCATAAAGAAATTTTTTTTTTTCAATTTCAAGAACCTTTACGTATATTTATATATGTATATAGTTTATATATTTTTAAAGTCATTTTCAAAATCATAACATTCATAATTTTTTAATATTTCTATCAACTCATGTTTTTCACAATTTTTCATTAAAATAAATCAATATATATTTACATAGTAATAAGAAATTTTAAAATGGATACTTTTTACTCACCGCAAAATAACGGGATATTACGTCACTATTAATTTGGGTATGCAACTAACAAATACTATTTGTCGTTCACCGGTTATCTCGTCTGGTACGCCACCCCAGCACACTTCCTCTACTTATACGTTTCCTAACGACCATCCAAACCCAATTTACTTAGTTGCATGTATATATGATAACAACTTAACCAATAACTTTCTTACCTAAATTTCTTACTAAATTTCATACTTATACCATCATATATGATAACAATGTTTATCAAAATTTTTTTTTAAATCTTTACATGAATTCAACCAAATTAACAATTTTCACATTCTTTACCTTGAGATTTTTAAGCCAAACCACCAAACTCTCCTTAGGTTTGGTTATGGGGAGGAAAAAGGGTAGACAATTCATGAGAAGGAAGGAGAAAAGAAAGAAGCATGGAAGAAGATAGGAGGGAAGACTTAATGCACGGTTGTCTATGGAGGTGAAGTCACGGTTGAAAGAAATGCACAGAAGAAAAGTGACGGTTGGGAAGAAAAGAAAGAAAAAATGCATAAAAGGGTGGAGGAAGAAGGTGCTAGAATCTCAATGAGATAAGAAGAAAAATAATAAAAGTTGGCATCACTTGGCCGGTCATGTGGAATGGAAAGGAAAGAAAAGTCAAGATAAAAATTGAAAGCTTTTCACTTAGTCAACAAGTAGTAAAATCTCTTGTCTCTTTCTTTTTTCTTTCTCTCATCTTTTTCTTTCTTTCTTTGTGCACAATTCCCAACGAGCTCTCACATGTTTCACCGGCCATGGAGAGACAAAAAAAAAAAAACAAAAGTCAAAGCTTTCTTTGTAAGCTTTGACCAATTTCAATAGTAAAATTACCATTTAACCTTTTTAAGTTCTCATCTTTTTTATTAAGTCCTCCCATCACCTCTTAAATTTCAATTTTCTTCTATTTTCTTCTTTGACATGTGTATAAATATAATATAAAGTTTAGATCCCATCAATGTGTCATCATAATATTTAAATATATACTTATCCGCTTGTGCTCCATTTAATAAAAACACATGAGTCTCTCTAACCTCGTTTTTCTTCCGTATTCTTCTTTTCTTCTTCTCCTTCACTTAGATTAGTCATATAACCCTCTTTAACTAATCTCACTAATAAATAAAATATTAATATTTTATTTATAAAAATATTATTTTATTTAAAAATATTTTTTTTTTACTTATCATCGTTCTCTGACATTTAAACTTACCTCAAATAACTTTTCTTCTCATGAATAGAGTTTTATCAACTTCTAAATGAAGGTACGGGGTGTTACAATTTTTACCAAAGGTTTAGGGATTCTTGATCATACTCAAGCCTAAGGAGGTAATAAAATCATCAAGGTTTCATCATGTAAACAAAGATTTCAATTTCCATTAAAGATTTACTGCTTAATAATGCTAGCTGTTGTTGCTGAGAAAAAGGTTCTTTTCCTTGTATTCCAAACAGATTCAAGGCAACCTGTACAAATTCTGCCTATATGGCAACTCATAATGGGCTTAGGTCTGGGAAAATAAGGGATTTTAGGATTTGAATATGTCACGTAAATTGGCTTTATGGTTTGCAGATGAAAATAGGTTTGTATTTTGCAGGAGATAGTGAAAGATTGATAAATGAAGATAAAATTCTCAATAGGAAGAGGAATTGATGTATTTACAATCCTACCGGGCTACCCATAGATCACAAAAGCAATGTTAACTCATGTAATAAAATCCTGAACTGCTAAAATTGAAGTTATACCCATAAAGGATAAAAAATTTCATGGCTGTGTATCACACGGCATAGCTCAAAGGTCATTTGTGACTTGATGTAACTGTACATGTTCACTTGCTAGAGTACCTTTGAAATTTAAACAATGGGCACATATTTCTTTGCAGTTACACTCTAAAGTCACCCCAAAAGTATTAACTTTGTATGATGTTGCACAATCAAAATCAATGCATGATTCCTTATTTTTGTTTTAATGCTTCATGTTGATTATTATATTGATGAATTGAATTTTCAATTTTCAGGTGGTGATGTCTTCAATACATGGTGCTACCTCAACTTTCACATCTTTTATGCCTCTTGAGCACTAGATATTATTGAAGTCCTCTTGCCTGGGTTTGAAGACAATTAAGGTGGGGTTTGATGTTTACCCTTCTCAAATTTTGCTGGCTATGGAGAGTATAATGAAAATTTTATTTTGTAATTCGGTGCTACAGGAAATATAAGGATTTCCCCAATTTTGCTTTTGGAGCTAAAGTCTTGTCAAGTTCTTCTGCACATTTCCTGCTTTCAGTGGCAATGAGCCAGTAACAGCTGTTGGTTTGGCACTATGTCTTGTATAACCGCCAGTTATGTTGGGAAATTACACTAGGCTTCCTGGGGCAACAGAAAATACCAGAAGATTTATGTGATTTTGGTTTAAATTTACCAAATTGCCAAATACCGGGGCCATTCAAGCTCATTGTATGATCTTTTTCTCAGCAGTAAGACAAGATGAGGCAGTGAATGAAGAGAGAGTTTCTTTAGCTAACAAGCTTTGATCTACTTTGGCTATTATAACTAGAGATGTTCAATGATTTGATTTTATGATGTTTTCTGCATCAAAATGACGGATGGGCATAGTATGTCAAAGGCTTCGATGAGATTTTGTCGATCAGAAGATCTACCAGAGTTGTTTCGGATGACTGGTGTCTAGTTTTTAAGTCCTCCTGTAGGGTACAGTGTGCTTAAGTACTAGACATGTTTCAAATGTGGCACGGGGTGCACCATGGTATGCAGCTAACACTAGCTTTCTGTTAAGAGTTGCCATGTATGATATTGTTCACTGACTTATGAAAACGAATGTCCTTATTTTGCAGGTCAGTGGATAAAAGATGACAGTTGCTGGTCACATCCGCCACCTGCCAAAAATATTCACTATAATCTCAAAGCCTTATGGCATAAACTCCCCTTGAGGTTATATGGATGTTGTATTGACCATCTTATGTGCTGAAACTATGTCAAGGAAGTATCAAGTGTTTGCTGTACATGGATCAAGATTATGTTATAGACCCTCTGGTTTTTGAACAAGATATTACCTGTCATCTCAATATCATTATTTATACCCCAACCCTTGTCCCTTACAAAAACTTCTACCTTGAGTTAACCTTTGAAGATGGTAAATATTTTAATTGTTTAAAACAAACGATAAGAAATAATTTTGCTACCTGTCAAAACATTTTTTTAATAATTTGCTATACATAGATTTAATTGGATTAAATGTTTAATTTGGGGTTAAATTTTTTAAGTTTTTGTCAATTTAGGGTTAAATGTTTTAGTTGTAACAATTGATCAAATATTTTTTATTGTTTTACAATTAAGGATTAAAGTGAGAGATGTTTGATAGATGTGAGAAGTGTTTGACATGTGTAAGATATGAGTATGACGTGAATGTTATAAAAGTATAATTTTGTTAAAATATTTTTTTTGTCCAATCAAATATGTAATAATTTTTTCATTATGATGTGTAATAATTAAATTTTTAACATGATTATAACTATTATAATTTTTAATGTGAAGTATAGTAACTAAATCTTTAATATAACATGTAATAATTATATTTTTTAATATGACGTGTAATAATTAAATTTTTTAATATGGTGTGTAATAATTAAATCTTCAATCTGACATGCAACAATTAAAATTTCAATATAACGAATAATAATTATATTTTTCAATTTGGTATATAATAACTATATTTTTAATTTAATTTTTTATCACGTATGATGTGTGCTCTATCTACTTGTCAATTTAACCCTTAATTGTAAAGAATTAAAAACATTTAACCTTAAACTGTTGCATTTGAAATATTTAATATTTAATTAAAAAATACTGAAACATTTATTTCCAATTTGAGTATTTCGCCATTTAATTGCAATCCATCTTACATGAACTGTGTACAACCATCAGGTCATCAAATACCTGATAGAGTTGGGGTACAAACTGCACAAACAGACCAAACTTGCACCGTCAAGCTCCATTCACTCAGAAGTAACGTAAATTTGTCATACATTTATTAGTTATGTCTGAATAGACACAACAATATGTATTTTCTAAATAAATCAAATGTCAGTGGTAATGGGTGTATATTGGGACTGCATTTGCTATGGGGTTAAGGGTGAAGGTGCCAAGTTGACAAGCCTTAATACAGAGGTTTCTTTTGGTAATTTAGTTGCAATTGACAATGACATGACAGAGAAACCTTGTCCTTTCTCTTGTCTGGTTGGTCCCAACATAAAAGAAGCTGTTGACAATTTTCTTGACTTGTCCTAGGCTTCTTACACGCTGCTGCTCTTCTATAGCTTGTCTACTCAAAAAGCCAAAAAAGAAAAGAAAAAAGGAAGCAGAGAGAAATGCAGTCCTCCCTTTCATGCCCTCAGGCAACAACAAACTTCAAATTTCAACAGAAATCAAGAACCATTTCGACTTACCTACCACCACATCAACATCTCTTCATTTCATTTCCCAAACCTTCGAATTCATCGCCTTTTGACTTAACACTTAGATCCCAATCCCATGAACCACCCAAAAGAACCACCACTTCTTTGACTTCAAAAAGTTTTCAACTTCAGTGCAGCATTTCATCAGACAGTTGCAATCCTAACAACGAGAAAAGTTTCAGAGATTGGGTTGAGTGGCTCGGTGAAGTGATTTCCACTGCATTTCCATTATGGGTTTCGTTGGGATGTTTGTTTGGGTTACTGAAGCCAACTTCTTTCAGTTGGGTTACGCCCAGGTGGAACATTTTTGGCCTTACTCTTACTATGCTTGGTATGGGCATGACTCTTACTCTAGATGATCTTCGTGGTGCCCTCGCTATGCCTAAAGAGTTGATCTCCGGTTTTGTCCTCCAATACTCGGTTTGTGATTCTTTCTTCTTTACTTGTTGTTGGTATTTCTGGTGGCTAGTCATGGAGAAATTATTACATAGATCATTCCTATCACTCAGATCAGCTGTAAGTTTAATAAATCAAAATATCATCTGTAATATCAAATTTCCATGTCAAATATATAGAATTATGATCATGAAAGACTCGAGTCCCTTGAAATTTCCAATGGAGTCATGGCATGGTATCATCACAATCATAGGTTAGGTTTTGGACTCTAGTATATTGATCAGTTCATGAGCCAAGGTGATCTAAATCTCATTTATTTTGAGCAACAGTTTGTAATTTTAAGTAATGTCACTCAAAATTCCATAGTAAATCCACGAACTTTAATCAATGGCATTTTCAATCCAATAAAATGGATTGTCAACTTGATTTCTTGGGGCTGACATGGTAAAAAGGTCTAATATTTTTTCCTATTTGAGTTACATTTACTTGATTAGATTTGTTACCAAGTAAAAAACATTCACTATTATTTTAACAAATGAGCAGTATTTGTTCCCTTGCCAAATCTGGATTGATATTTTTATCTATTAGCATGTCATAGTAATAAGTACTATCAAGCAGTACGTCTTCTTATTTTTATGAATTTCTATAGGACTTTACTCGCTTGCAATGTAGGATCTCGTAAAAGTTGCTATGCTTCTGCGTGGTGGTTTTTCCAAATGTGTGACTACATACATTACCCTTTTCTGGAGTTGCTTCTTGCTTAGCAGTTTACGCTTGCCTACTATTTTGTACCTTTTTGCCAAACTTGTAACTCACTACTTGAGTATTTTGACCTCTTGAGTAACTTTCATTCTCCTCAATCTCGATGTCATCCCATTTCTCAAATTGGGAGAAGTTGGAGCTCATTATTTAAATGACTTGAACATTTATAGTTAATCATTGAGCACTATTTCAAGCTCATTTCATAAACTTAAAGTAACTAACTGAACAACTTCTAGCATGCAACAATCCAGCAACAATATGAATACACATGGGGTAAATGCGTAGTGAGGGCAATAGAATTCTGTACTTATGCATATCTAAGCATACTCCTAATCTCAATGCTTTGCATTTGAAGTATGTTTTACACACACACTCACTGTTTTAGTTAAGTACATATAAACTAGAAGACAATTGGTGACTCATTGCAGGTGATGCCCTTGTCAGGGTTCCTTGTGAGCAAGCTCTTAAATTTGCCATCTCACTATGCAGCTGGTTTAATATTGGTTGGTTGCTGCCCTGGTGGTATGCTAATAGTCACTCTTTGCATATGTGGTGTGTACTTACCTTTCCATCCTTGTCTCCCTCTTGATAGTGCTTCATTTTCTCATTCCAGGTACAGCAAGTAACATTGTCACATATATTGCCCGGTATGCAAATTTTTCTATCAGCATCATTGCTTTTTCTTTTATTATGGATGCCTTAGCCAGAAGACCTAATGATCTTGTTATCTTCCAGAGGAAATGTGGCACTTTCCGTGTTGATGACTGCAGCAAGCACTTTGTCAGCTGTGGTTGGTAAACTAGAATTGATGTTGAATCCTCTATTTCTTATCAATTGATGTTTTAAAGATATTTTCAATGATTCTAGTCTTTATCCTCACTTAACTATGATATTCACTTGTGGGACAATTTTGTGATTGATGACCATCCTACGCTGGGGAGTTCTGAACTATGATTAAATTTTTTATGCCATAATTTTCCCACATTTTCATGTAATGGCCATCTGTTGTAAAATTTCTATTTCTTTTTTCATTTTTTTTCCTTTTAAAAGAACAATTAGGCTGGATTTCTGTACAACATATATGGCAAACTCAATATGTGGTACTGTTAAAATTAAGTTCAGCTTTCCATTGGCTCGTTTAAGGGCTTGGGAAACACCAATCACCTTTCTTTTAAGAACCAACTAGGTTATCATGGGATAAGCAAGATTGAATCACAATTGAGTAGAGTATTGACATGCATTATAATGAGAGGAATATTTCTGGATGAGAGGATTCATGGTACCATCAGTTGGAGCACATCCATAAAACATTTTATTGTCATCATGTCAGATAATATCTTCTTATTCCCATTTATATTGCAGATTATGACCCCCTTTCTCACAGCCAAGCTGGCTGGGCAATATGTTGCAGTAGATGCAGCTGGACTGCTAATCTCAACACTGCAGGTGAATTCTCTTGTCATGTTGCTTTTTTCCAAATACAGTTGATCCCTTGTTGTGATTAGTACTCTTACCATGCTATTACCTCAGGTTGTTCTTCTTCCTGTATTGGGTGGTGCATTCCTAAATCAATATTTCCAGGACCTGGTTAAATTTGTTTCTCCTTTGATGCCACCCATTGCTGTGGGAACTGTTGCTATTCTGTGTGGAAATGCAATTGCCCAGAGTGCTTCTGCAATTCTTGCATCTGGTCAACAAGTTGTGCTCGCTTCATCCCTTCTTCATGTATCTGGATTTTTCTTTGGCTATATTCTATCAAGGGTGCTGGGGCTTGATGTGGCATCATCACGGACCATCTCTATTGAGGTTGGCATGCAGGTATGCAATTTTTGCAAGTAGTTAGATTTCAATGAAAGTAGTTTCTCTTATGCTCACCAAGGGACTCTTTACATCACTGTCAATATAGTTAGAACATTAAGGACATTGAATATGGTAGTTTAAATTGAAAAATAACAGTAGTACTATTTATCATAGTGCTTTTTTGGTTATAGTAGCATGCTGTGGATGATTTTTAGGTGAACCAAACTCAGGAGGAATAATTATTCTTCCATTCATTTGCCTTTTTCATGAAGATTGATCCTTTATCAACTCATTGATGTTTCAGAACTCGGTTCTTGGAGTTGTTCTTGCTTCACAGCACTTCCAAAATCCACTGACTGCAGTACCATGTGCAGTTTCCAGCGTATGCCACTCAATTTTTGGTAGTATATTGGCAGGAATTTGGAGACGCACTGCACCGAAGCAGAAGCAGGAGTGATACGGCATTTCTATTTTAGATGAACATTAATGCTTTGTGGTGTTCTTTGAAATGTACATGTATTTTATGGATATTTCGTAGCTTAGCAGATACATGGCTAGGTCAAGATGAGTATCTGGAGTTTGTCGTGGTTATCTTGAGACACTGGATAACGTAAGTTGCCTGAATCGAAAATAATAAAGACAGGAACTTGGATATGAGAAGTGCCCCATACTATGCACTGCCTAGTGCTATATTTCCAAGGGAATACGCAATACTGAGAAGATGTTTATGAGATTGGATCATTTTGCAACCTACAGAAATGAATGAACTGATAAGAACTTTGTTACAAATTATTCCGGAATCTCGGTTATGAAGACTACTTAAGAGACAATGAAAATAATTTCAACTATGCTGTTAATGCTACCATAGCACAATGGTTGAAGGTGTTGATGTGGTCATTCAACCAGAACAACAAAGAAAATCAAAAGAAGAAAATAGAATCTAAACTTTCAATTGTTTTACAAGTGTATTTGTTTGATATAGAGGAAATTATACCTCTATCTTGCACCAGTAGTTAATTACTAAACCTTGGATTTGTTTTCACCATCCACAATAAAGGTAACACTAAACTCCCATTACTGTGGGGCTCGGTAACCTTTTGTGAACCCAAGACTTGGACAAGGCCCCAGAAATGCAAAGACTTGAGGGTAGAGGGAAACCCATTTTTGGCACAAAAACTTTGGCGGGTACTTTCAAGCAAAGCCAATCGAAGTTTCTTTTTCCTTCCAAAACTTGGATCACTCTGTTTTCTTCAACTTTACCGCCAAATTCTAAAACAAAGATTTCCCTGTTCCCGGCTTCTCTTCCCACCAACTCCTCCATTCAAATCCGGAATCTTCTTCAACCTCCAAATCAAAACCCAAACTTTTAACTCTTCACAATATCTCTGACAACAATCCCTACCAAAAAACCACATCAAAAAAATCTCAACTTTCTCTTCACAAACCCACTCTAAAGAAGAAAAATGGATACCAGATTCCAAGCCTTGCCTCCTGTCAAAAGATTCAGCCTTATGCAACAACAAAACCAAGAAGAAGAAGAGTTCGATAGCTCTAAAGCTAGCTGTTTTCGCCTCCCAGCGAAGAAGCGGAAGGAGTCCAGGGATCCTCCAGTGGCTGAAACTACTACATATTGCTTGCCTGCCAAGAAGAGGATCTGGGCCTTGCAACCTGATTATCTTTCTGGTAAGCCTCTATTTCCTTTTGATTTGAATGTCGAGTACGAGAAAGAAGTAGAGATAGAGGAAAACAAGAGAAACCCTATTTCTAAAAGTCCCAAAAAATGCATTTTTGATGCTCAAAAAGAGATTTTGAAGGAAAGCAAGAAAAACTTACTTGAAAAAGGTCCCAAAAAATGCATCAAAACTAGGCAAGAAGAAGAAAATAAAGAAAATGAAATCCCTCTTGTAAGGGACAGCAGGAAAAACCCACTTGCTAAAAGTCCCACAAAATGCATTTTAGATAGTAAAAAAGAGAATTTGGAGGAAAACAAGAAAATCTCACTTGAACAAGGTTCCCTAAAATGCTTGAAAGCTAGGCAAGAAGGAGAATATGACGAAAATGAAATCCCAGTTTTGGAGGAAAGTCGTAACGAAGAGGAGGAAGATGGGATTTTGTGTGATATTTGTAAAAGTACAGATGGGGATCCAACAGATCCAATAGTATTCTGTGATGGCTGTGACTTAATGGTACACTCCACATGTTATGGAAATCCATTAATAAAAGAAATCCCTGAAGGTGATTGGTTTTGTGACCTTTGCTTGGCTTCCAAATCAGAGAAAAATAAAAGAGATAAGCAATTTTCTTGTTGCTTATGCCCAACCAAGGGAGGTGCAATGAAGCCCACGAATGTTGATGGTAAGTGGGCTCATTTGGTGTGTGCAGTTTTGGTTCCTGAAGTGTTTTTTGAGGATCCAGAAGGGAGGGAAAGGATTGATTGTTCTAAGGTTCCTGAGAAGCGATGGAAAGGAAAATGCTATGTTTGCAAAATGAGGAGTGGGTGTGTTCTTGAGTGTTCTGAGCCTAAATGTGGGTTGGAGTTTCATGTCACTTGTGGGTTGAAGGAGGATCTCTGCATTGAATACAAAGAAGGAAAGAAGGGTGCTGTTGTTGCTGGATTTTGCAAATGCCACACAGAATTGTGGAAGAAGGTAATCTTTCTCAAGCTTTCTGTTCGGGTACATAATTCTAATGATTTTTTGTTCTAATTTAGGGGTTATTATTGTTTTGCTTTTAATAAATTGTATACTCTCTTTGTGAATCATACATGCTGTTAGGTTATTAATAAAGATAATTGTTGAAATAATTATCTTTTCCTAGTAAAATACTCAAACATGTGAGTAACTTTAAGGATTTTCAAACTGTAAAATTTACTTATTTGATGAGGTGTTAGCATGTGATTGAGTTATGGTGTTACACTAGGACATCAAATGTAAACCTGTTAGTAATAGATAGATGAAATTTTTGTTGATGAGTTTTCTTCTGTTTGCAGCAACAACAGACAGGAAAATTCAAGATTGTAGCTAGAGATGAACACCGGAAGTAATCAAAGCTTGGGGCAAACAAGTGCTGTGTATGATACTAATGGATCAACTTGTTGAAACTTGGGGAAGCTACTGTCACTTAAAGTTGGTAATTGTAGATTTCAGATGAGGTTTTGTACTTGTGGTGGTGATTTCTTTGGATCATAGATTTGATACTTTAGTGCCTTCCTGTTAACTGAAATTGATGTTTAGTCCATAGTTGTTTGACATGATGCATCTATTGCTGTAGTGGATATCATAAACAGTCCATTGTTGAGTAGCTTAAGAAACAGGAGTTCAGTCTCCTTCTAACTTGAATTGGTGATGAACTTGGAATAAATTTCTACTTGGGTGTTTTCACTTTGCAGATATTGGGTCCTGTTGCTCCCTTTTCTCATCTTTTCTTATTCAGACATTTATTCCTATTTAAAATTTGCTGCTCTTTTTTTTCCTTTGAGAATTTGGTATATGCCAAATGGGATTTCAATGGTGTTTTTGCTGCAATTCATCTTACCATATTAACATCTGCTATTCATATAAAATATTCAATTCACTTCAATTTATATAGTTTTTTATTCGAAATGATTTTGTTCACCTTTGCTTTTCAGGTAACCATTATCTCATATTATTACATTTTACCTTTTTAAAATTTTGTTATATAACAAAAGTAAATGGTAAAGTTCAAAATAATAGTATTTGATTGAATTTTAATGTAATTAAAAGTCAATTCCATTATTAATTAGGTTGATCTTTTTGGATGTAATTACATTGTGGTGGTTAAATGCCGTTTTCTTTCTTTTATTCCGAAACAACTGCACAACACATTCCAATGGGTATTACAAAATAAGAAAATCTCTTGAGATTTTGAGAAAACCATTCAAAGTATAATCCAGTCGTAAAAAAAAAAAAAAAAGAGCCAAGAAGATTAGCCGTAATAAAAGAATTTCTAATAGCTATAGTGAGGCATGTCATATATATGAAAAATTAAACTTTTACATCTATTTTATGAAAAATATTTTTTGATTTTTGTATATATTCAATCCTATTGATTAGATGGTTTGACAATAATTTTTGTTATGCTTTTCCATAGAAACATAAATTTGTCAATTTAAGATGAGAGAAAGTTTGGTGTGATTTGATATCATTTTTCTTCATACAATTATATTGAAATATAAAATCTAATTTTTAAATAATAAAAATAAAATTAATGCACTTGAACATTTGATTATAAAATTTACGAAATGAGAAAAATTACGCCATTTTTTTTTTCAGAATTATATTGAAATATAAATTTGTTATCATCAAATAAAGGTGAAATTCATTATTGATTTGTTTCGGAATCAAATATTTTCAATAATATAAATAAAATTTACGAGATGAGAAAGAGTTACGTCGTATTTCTTTGCACAATTAAATTTAAATGTGAGGTGAGGTAAAGGTGGGCCTCATTCTTGATTTGTTTTTTTTAATATCAAAAGCGGTTCTGCATCCAGCTGGTTTATAAATTTGGCGGAGGCTCCTTGACTTTGAATTACATTTCCATCAACATCATCCTTGATCCTTGCAAAGCTTTCTTCTGAAAAACCTGAAGAAGGGTTCATAACATGGAATCAAAATTGGTATTGGGGAATTCTCTGCTAGTGCCTTGTGTACAAGAGTTGGCTAAAGAGACCATGACCGTCCTCCCACCAAGGTACCTACTTCCTGACCTTTGAACAGACGACCGTTCCCTCCGATGGTTCGGAGATACCAGTTATCGACATGAAGAGCCTGCTTTGTGATGAATCCATGGATTCCGAATTAGCCAAGCTCGACTTTGCTTGCAAAGAATGGGGGTTCTTCCAGGTATATATGTGTGTGTATCTATATATATATATATATATATAAAAGTATGATTAATAGTATTGAATCATTTAGCTATATATAACCCAAAATTTAAGAGACATGGAAGTAAGGAGCCAACAAAATTACTTATAATCTACTTTTTGATTTGTTGAGAAATGATTGAATTATGTTTAAAGTTGTTTAATTTGGAAATCAACCGTATCTTTTAATTTCTAACATGTTTGAAAAAGTTAAAATGAGCAATTTGGCTTGTTCACAGTCTTACCTTATAATAATTTATTATTATAGTGTTTTAAAATGATTTTGAATTATTTAAAAAAATTTTATTATGCTTAATCAAATTTTTATATTTTTATTTTGAGTTAAATAGACTTTTATGACTATCGGTTGATTAATTATTATTAGTTAATATGCTACTGTTCTGCTTGAAGCTTATTTTATATTTATATAACATTGATATTAATTATTATTAGTTAATATGCTACTGTTTATTTTATATTTATATAACATTGACATGAAAAGTAAAACATATCGTGTATTTATTTTATCATGTCACATTAAAATATCATATTACTATTTATTATAACATGTTATGTGATCATCAAGTAATATAAAAATTTATTTAATAAAATATAAAAATTTAATTAAATATAATTAAAGAATTAAAATTTATTTAAATTTTTTTAAATAATTTAAAATTCTTGTAAAAGCATCATGCCTGATTTATTAAAAAAAATATTTTTATGCCTTTTTTTATAAATTTTTTAATTTTACAAAACTTTTTAATTATTTATGTCTCTATCCAAGGTCGGCTAATGCGTTTAATCATGAATCTAACTTTGTTGATAGAGTAATCAAATGTATAATATGCCAAAAAAAAAAAGTATTATTAATTTAGCTATTGCATTTTGAAGGAGACATTTTTAATCAATGGCACTTACAATTGGGCAAGGTTAGCTTCTATTTAATTACGTGTTCAATTTTTAAATCTTAAGAGTAATTCAATATTGTTGACACTTTAAGAATATTTGGATTTAAATAATTTCAGCCGAGTTATAAATACATCTATCACATATTATCTCTGATACATAATTATGTTTTTGTATATTATATATACTGTTTTATTATATTTGTTTTTTAATTGTTATTATTTTTTAATTATTTGATTATTAATAAGTGCATGTATTTGTTTATTTAAAAAACCTAAATTTCTTTTTTTTTCAATTTATAATTGATCGAAAAGAAAAATAGAGCAAAAAAAGATCATTGATTTTTATGTAATTCAAAGTAAATTTTTTTAATAATTTGGCCAAAAAAGGGTAATGCTAAAATTACTTTGTATTAGTTGGTAAATCATGGAGTGAGCTCTTCTCTGCTGGAGAAAACAAAGACTGAGATTCAAGACTTCTTCAACCTCCCAATGGAAGAGAAGCAAAAGTTTTGGCAATACCAAGGAGAAGTAGAAGGATTTGGGCAATCCTTTGTTGTATCTGAGGAGCAAAAGCTTGATTGGGGTGACCTTTTCTTCATGACCAGCCTCCCTCTCCATTTCAGAAAACCCCATTTATTCCCCAACCTCCCTCTTCCTTTGAGGTCCTTAATTATCCTCACTCTCTTCTCTTTATTAAATGCTTTTGGTCCGCATGGAAATGAGAAGAGTTTGATTCTGTTTTCTTTTTGTTTTTAAATGTAGAGATACACTGGATTCTTATTCATTGGAGTTGAAAGCTCTAGCCATGACTCTACTGACGAACATGGCCAAAGCTCTTGATATGAGAATTGAAGAAATGAATGAGATGTTTGAAGGAGGAATGCAATCATTTAGGATGAACTATTACCCTCCATGTCCTCAACCAGATCAGGCCATAGGCCTTAGACCCCATTCTGATGCTGTTGGTCTAACCATCTTGCTTCAGCTCAATCAAGTAGAGGGTCTCCAGATAAAGAAAGATGGCAGGTGGACTCCTGTTAAGCCCCTACCAGATGCCTTCATTGTCAATGTCGGAGACATTTTAGAGGTACTGCATCATCATCATCATCATCATCATCATCAGTACACTTCATAGAGGCATTTATCTCATGTAGCATTGTTATGAATTATGTTGCAGATGGTAACAAATGGAGCTTATCGTAGCATCGAGCATCGTGCAACAGTGAACTGTGAAAGAGAGAGACTCTCAATTGCTACATTTTGGAGCCCACGATATGATGGTGAAGTAGGTCCAGCACCAAGCTTGATTTCACCAGAGAAACCGCCATTGTTTAAAAAACTAAGGGTTGAAGAATACTTCAAGGGCTTATTTGCTCGTGAGCTCCAAGGGAAATCTTACCTTGATTCCATGAGAATATAGCATGGTTAATTATGGCCACAATCAATTGGCTCAATTGTCTGGCCATAGTTGGACTTGTACTTAATAATAATTGAATAATTGCATGGAGTTTCTTTGATGATAAACATTAATAATAATTGAATACTTTAACGACTTACAAATAATATAAACATGAATATTAATGTTTTTTTACACATTTATGTGATTGAACAATTTAACATTTTCCATGCAATTGAGGGTGTTTAAGCCTAAGGTAACATCCAATTAAGTTCTTCATTTCAATAATAATACTGTCGTGCTTGTAATCTTTTATTGTTTTGGTGATGATTGTTATGGAATTGTACATATGTATATAGTGAATTTCAATCATGAAATATTGGGGTTTAAGAATAATTATTCTAATGTCCGTTTTGGGTTAAATTTTACAATTAGTTATTGTACTTCATAAAATGATGAATTTAAGCTCCATATAATAATTTATAAAAATTAAATTTTTATACTTGTCAATATTGATAATATCAATTTAACTGTTAATGGTGTTAAAATTTTTTACATATTTAAATTAATCTAATGATGTGTTGATAATGACAATATGAAAATTTAATTTTTTTTTTTTATATATCTCACAATACTCTTTTCTTAAATTTTAAAATTTTATTCGTATTTTTATCTGTTTCTTTCTCCAATCTCGTCAAAAACTATTAACTTTTCATCAACAACACAAGGAAAATCCCAAATACTAACTTGTTAAGATCCAAATAAATTTTTTAAGTGTTTTCGGATGGTTTAAACTTTCTTTATAACAATCTCACACTAGACATGTACAATTCCAGATTATCACTTGCAAAATCCATGTCAGTGTTTAATCATATAATGTCCACATCATCAGATTCAATCTCACATCAATACCACCTAACATATAGATAACTGAGACATTTTAACATTATTAATAATTGAATTAACATTGTCAATTTTGAGAAAAATACTCAGACTCAATTTATTGTTGTTCATAGATTAAAGCCACCACTTTGACAGCACAAACTAATTGCATAATTTGACCTTTGTTTTACACAATCCTTGGTTGATTCCTCATACAAATGGGTAAAGCATATTTCAGTGATTGCAGATGAAAGAAAGAAAGAAAAACTTAGGGTAATGCTTGAGTTGGCAGTGCAGATTTTGAGTATGTGTAAAAAGGAAAACAAAGTGAAGATAACAAGAATCTAAAGCTGAACAGTTCTTAAGTCATGCCTCCAGCTAACATCATCATTCTGCCAAAAAAAAAAA
>NW_018397262.1:3807684-3809505 GCF_002168275.2 Theobroma umbraticum | reverse complement strand
CAAGCAATTAAATTAACAAATGATCAAAATATATGCAATGGCAAGCCATGTCAATGGCAGAGAATGGTAAACTAAGCTTCATCTCCCACAACGACAAATCCCAACAAATGCACAACATACCATTTGTCACAAGGCTGCAAACCCAGAATCAAAGAAATATTACCATGCAGAGAGAATCAACAAAAAACCAAGATTATAAAATATCCATTCAAAAAATGAAAAAAGTACGATCATAATTGTAAATTTATTTGACACTACCAAGAAGCAGAAATGGCAACCAACACTGAACTACATGTCATCAAATAAAAACAGCAAAACCCTAAAAAACTGCCCATTGCACCAGACACCACAAAACATACTGCTTAATATAATGCCAGATGAAACTTTGCCTATCTGCATATGGAATGCGGAGGTTCAAAAAAGAGGAGTTGGACAGGGGGGGGAGGGTGTTGGTTCTGCAACAGGTAAGGCAGTGAAACAAACGAAAGTAAAAAGAAACTAAGTAGTACATCCTAATTCTAAATAGTTGATATGATATGGAGTTCCTTTCACTTTTGAACTAAACAAATCAAAATTCAGTCAGCAGAGATTACAATTAACCTAAAACAATATATAAACCATACCCCGGTTTCACATGACCACTAAGGACAAGGTAGGGTGTTTTCAGCTGAGCTTGAGCTTCCCTCATCCTCTCCACTGACAGGGAAGGTGTATCAGAATTTTTCATTTGCTTCAGCTTCAATTCTTCCTGATATTGCTTCTGCCGTTTCTCTTGCTTCATTTTGCCAGGCCCTTTACCATGAAATTTATGAGAAAGCATCCGGAAGGCTTCCTTGGGAGTGATCTGGGGAAGATGAGAAAATCGTAATTTGTAAGCTCAAATGCAAATATAACAGCACATGCATTATTATTGACTACTATATAAACATGCCATTAAAAAAAAAGAAAAAAAAAGAGAAATTACTATAAAAACATTGGCCTAGTTGTTCTAGATGTCAAATGTGATGCCAAAAATAGTACATGTCAGCATGGTCATAAGTCTTCAAACATTTCTTTTTTTTTTTGAAAAGAGTCTTCACACATTTCTAATCCTTTACACAGGTTTTTCTGTTATTTTATATCATTAACCAAGCCAAACTAAAGAATCTAATTATTGGTCTAAGTTGCATAGAAAGTTTGATGTAGAACAAATAACTCAGAACAATAAAACTCAATGATAGTCTAAAAATCTCAATTGCATATACTCAAAACAACCTATAAATAAAGTCCAAACCTATATAACAAGCCCATAAAATAGAGCCCATCCAAGTAACAAATACGGTCCAACAAAATAACCCAAACAAAAGCCTGTAAATAAATTGAATCGTATTTCTGAAATTTAGGCCTAAAATTGGCGTTCTTCCAAAACTCGCAAAAATGTCCTCCCTCAAAGTTTCTGTCAACTAATAACAGTGCCAAGATATAAATTGTTTGCCCAAAACGGAACCATGTTTAGCAAGAAAGGCGGTCTCAGCATACTTGGTTAAAGACATGAGTATACAAGACAGAAGGCCTGGCCTGTGACTCTTCATTATTCCCAATCATTGAGAGGCCATGCCCCACCTTTCCATGCATAATACAGAACACTAACCTATTTTTACGACACATAATACAACCATAAATCCTATGGTACAAACTTAAGAAACCAAGTGATTGAAGTACTTACAATTCGACCAAATTCATCTGTCCTCTCAATGCGAATATCTTTAAATCTATCATTTTCACGATCATCTACAATGCCAACAAGTTTGCTCTTTTTCTTGTCCATGTTCCTGCCACCCC
>NW_018397262.1:3807438-3807584 GCF_002168275.2 Theobroma umbraticum | reverse complement strand
ACGGGCACTAACCAAGCTACTGGTGGTGGGTTCATTTTGGTTCAAATTTTGATTGAATAGTAGGTGCTCTTTTCTTTTTTCAAATTTTTATTTTATATATCACATACTTATTTCATTATTATAATAATTTATTAATTTCAATAAAC
>NW_018397262.1:3807095-3807280 GCF_002168275.2 Theobroma umbraticum | reverse complement strand
ACAAATAGTTTCCTAAAGAAATTGTAAAGGTTAACTTAGAGATGTAAATAAGTAACTATTATATAGTATCCACAGATATCTAACCCAATAACATAGGATTCGGATATTCTTTATTCAATAATGGAGTAATTTTGAATAAGATTTTTAATATTCAACTCGAGTTTGGGTAAATTTCGAGTATCGCC
>NW_018397262.1:3806679-3806852 GCF_002168275.2 Theobroma umbraticum | reverse complement strand
AAAAAAAAAAGAATGAAAAGATTAAAGTGATGAGTTTGTTTTGTTTTATGAAAAAATAGATTATTATTTTGTATATTGATAGTGAATTCTTTTAATTCCACAAGTGAGTTTAAAATTTCTATATGTTTATTTAATAATTAAATAATTCATTATTTTCTTTTTAAATATACCTA
>NW_018397262.1:3805631-3806337 GCF_002168275.2 Theobroma umbraticum | reverse complement strand
CTTCCTTATTAATTTTTGTAATCTTCAATTAATAAATGATAATTTTAATGATTTGACTACCTAGTTGCAATCTATAAAAATAGCTTATAAAAGTAATAGACCAAATGTATCGATTATAAATTCTTATTTAATACAAATTGTAATTTTCTAACCCTATATGAAATTATAAAATCAACAAAATTTTGCATAATATTATTTAAAAAGCACTCTTGCTTCAAACAAAAAAAACTAATTATATTCTTGAAGATGAACTTAGGAGAGTAAATTTGGATTTGGTTTTGTTATATAATTTGACCATAAATTAATGCACATATTATGTCAAAACTAGTTAATATTAATACTTTTGTATTTGAGAGGGCATAAGAAATATAATAAAATCATGTGTTCAAAAATAATCATGAAAGTCATACTTTCTTGTGTTTTATATCATGCAATTTATATTAATATGATTTTTTTTCATCCTCTTTTCAACTTCTTAAATAGTAAAAAGCTTCTTATAATGTAGATGACGATGAGTACAAGGGATATATATATATACTCTTTTTGTCCCCTTTTATTGGACCATATTTTTCTTGAATATTTTAATATTGTTTTTGTTAGCAGCTAATACTATTACTTTTTTATATTCAAAAGTTATTGTTCATGATCTTTTTGTATTTTTTATATTAAAAACCATGGAACCTCACTTTTATGTAAAAAATAAAAA
>NW_018397262.1:3732109-3805531 GCF_002168275.2 Theobroma umbraticum | reverse complement strand
GTGACCCAGTTGAGAGAGTAAACTAGTTTTGCACAGAATAAGAGGGATTTCGCAGCAAAATTCTGCCTCTGTTTTCAGAGGAAAAGCTTTTGTGGGCCGGGTTGGTCTTGTTTGGATCTTCGTTAGGTAACATAGGTTGGGCCTTTTTAAAGTTGGGGCAATCTCTTTTTGGGTCTTAACTGGGTTTAGTTCTGAGCCAGGCCCACACAAACTTGCAAATAGAATTTGTTCGGTTCATATTTTTGTTATTTACTTTTTATTATTTGTGTAATTTTTTTAAAAAAATAATAAATAAATAATAAAAGTATCAATCAAATGGAGTGTAAGTAATAGTAATGTCAATGGGTTAGCTTTATACAAGTATGCCAACTCGATAACATAGAGTTTAGATATCTTATGCTCGAATTTGAAATGAGTTTGGATAAGACTTTTAATAATTTTTTTTTTGTTTAAAATAATTAGTTTGAGTTTGGGTTAGTTTTGGGTATCACTCCTACTTAAATAAATTGCACCATAAAATCCACTAGCTTTATATATTCCTTACAGCTTGTATGCTACAAATTAACCTTGGGTTTAATAAAATAAAGAGATTCCATCAGAATATAGAACCAAATAATACTAACATTCTCGAGGAGATATCCTATCAATTTGAGTTTAAAACTCTATTTTGAAAGTCTCAAGTTCAAATCTAAGATGATGGGAGTGGAATTTATGAGCTTGTTGACAACGTGGAATCCCTCAATTATGATGAGAGCTTAATCAACCTCATTAATTTCTCATATATATTGGGGTTTTGCTATATATAACACCATAATCTTAAATTAATTTGGATCTAGCTAGTTCTTGAATAATCTAGTTTATAAATTGAAAGAGATAAACATGAACATGTAACAAGTTGAACCTATTTGCTAGTAAACTCCGTGGGAAATCTTAACTTGATGCCTGCCATGAGAATAGAACATGGATAGACTTGCCATCCTTTGATCATATATATGAAAGCTTAGACCAGTGGGACTGCATCATGCTTTGAAAAATGCGTGTAAGAAACTAGAATGAAAAATAAAAGAATAGAAGTTAAATTTACCATTACTATTTAAATAAGTTTTTATTTATTATTTATTATTTTCAATTAAATTTTTATATTTTTATTTTGAATTCAATAAGTTTTTATGATTAATGGTTAACTAAAAAAAAAATGAGAACGTAGACTTGAGCTAGGTGATTAGGACTTTGAATTTAGATTTCGTAGAGGTTTTGATATAGATATTGTATTTTATCATTTTGAATATATCCATAATAAAAGTCAAATCAGATTTTTAGGTTTTTCAAAATTCACTATAAATTTTGACTAGAAGGTAACCAAGTTTAATTTTTTAAGTTCCAACTAGGATTTTCTATGTCAAGATAGAGACCGCAAGATTAATTTATTATTAAATAATTATTTTTATTTAATTTTAATTTTGCAATACTTAAAATATTAATAATATATTAATTTAAAATTATATTTTAATATTTTAACGATAAATGATTTGTACCATGAATAATTCGAATTAAGACCTTGATTTTAAAAGTGTCAATTGAACCCGACCCGAACTGTAAACAGGTCTAATCTCACAGTTTGTATACTCTTGTAATCATTTGCCACATCAAATGGTAACTAGTTACATACCTATAAATAAATATGGCTGAGGCATCGATGACACCAAAAACTAATCTATTGGTTTCTAGTCTAAGCTAAGTACTAGTCAATTAGCTAAGGATAGAAGGTCAGCGATGAATTCTTCTTTCAAAAATGTTGTGTGGCGTCGATGCCTGATTCTCCCATGGTAGGTAGACGTTACCGTCAACAATTGCATGGCTAGTTGAGGCTAAACTTTTTTACCTAATAAAATGACAGCAAATGGTTTTGGGTTTGACAACATGGTTGTTCTAAAACCTTCTATTTTGAATTATTCGGTGTTGGCCAGGTCTCAGTTTTCATAACTAGATACATAGGATTGGTTGCTATCCAAACCTTTGCTCTACAATCCTCAACAGCTTGAGACAAGGGAGAAGTGCTTATCCTTTTTTTCTGGCCGAAAATTGACATGGATCCCAAAGCTGTCAAGTACGGAAGTTCCTTGCTTGTGCCTTCTGTTCAAGAGTTGGCCAAAAAGTCCATCGCCACCGTTCCACAGAGGTACTTACGTCCTGACCTGGAGAAACCAATTGTTGCCGATGCCGGTTCGATGTCTGAGATTCCGGTTATCGACATGGAAGGCTTGGTCTCTAAAGAGTCAATGGATTCTGAGTTAGCAGAGCTTGACCTTGCTTGCAAAGAATGGGGTTTTTTTCAGGTGCAACTAGCTCTATACATATACCATCTCAATCCTTACTCTCTACTTGTTTCTTGTGAATATCTATGCATTCATGGCAAATACATATAGTAATTTAGGTAGCTTTTCGTCACCTAAGAAAACATGATATACGGGTATTTTTAGAACACCATGTCCTCGTTGAACTTTGATCACTTGCATCATCTTTTCCCTTATGGGGGTTCTTTTTCTTTGTCAATTTAGTTTTCTTGCGGAGGGAGGAGAGGGTCGGTTTTCCTTTTGTAGTGTAATTGAGCATGAACTAAGGTGGAGGCTGAAGAGAGGGAACATAGAGGTTTTTATGGTTTTGGTTTATCATAGTGAATTTTAACTATTTTTTAAATTTTGTTTATACTATATATATGAATCTAAAATTTAATATGAAAATTATTATTTATAATCGGATTCATATAGTTAGTGGGTATCTTAACTAAAATATCTTTTTTATTAATTTAAAAAATTATTATTATATACTTTTAAAAAAAAATTCAAGGAGCACCGATCAATGCTCCCCACCTGATTTTTTTTTGAAAAAAAATTATACAATAGTAATTTTTAAAATTAATAAAATATAAAATAATCTTTTTAATATTATCACGTCGTCAAACTAATACTAATAATTGATTAATGGCTGGATCTATGTATTTATTTTGAAAACTAATAAAGTCGTCTGAAATTTGAATTAAAACTTAAACGATAGAGATGTTTTATCCTAAATAGAATGTCGGTTCTTGTTGTTTCGATATTCACTTCTTTGGTAGCTATTTGCCATATGTGAATGAATCAATTTATTGTTGACAACCCATTAAAGTTAAATGATGATTCAATATGAAGTGTAATTTCATACTTTGTGGGTTAATTAACTCTGTTTTAGTATATCTTACCCAAAAGAAAAATGTCAGTGTGTCATTCCAATGGATATTACTTACTCGATCCACTCTAGTTGTGGTTGTTGAACCTTGGGGATTGAATCTTAGCAGAAAATGATTAATCTGTCAACATCTGCAGCTAATAAATCATGGAATGAGTTTATCTCTAGTGGAGAAAGTGAAGACAGAGATTCAAGACTTCTTCAACCTCCCAATGGAAGAGAAGAAAAAGTACTGGCAAAATCCAGGAGAAGTAGAAGGATTTGGGCAAGCCTTTGTTGTATCAGATGAGCAAAAGCTTGATTGGGGTGACATGTTCTTCTTGACCACCCTCCCTGTCTATTCCAGGAAGCCCCACTTATTTCCCAAGCTCCCTCTTCCTTTCAGGTCCTTTTTCTCTCTCTCTCAATGTGCCTAAGCATCTGCAATTTCGATTGGTTCTAACTCAAAACTTAGTTTCTTATATTTAGAGAAACATTGAATCAATACTCTTTGGAGTTGGAAAAACTAGCAATGGCTATCCTACTACAAATAGCAAAAGCTATTAATATGAACATTGAGGAAATGAGAGAGTTCTTTGAAGGTGGATTGCAATCAATAAGAATGAACTATTATCCTCCATGTGGTGAACCAGAGCAGGTAATTGGCCTTACTCCTCATTCTGATGCCTCGGGTCTCACCATCCTGCTTCAGGTCAATGAAGTAGAAGGTCTCCAGGTTAAGAAAGATGGGAAATGGGTTCCTGTCAAGCCCCTCCGCAATGCTTTCATTGTCAACATCGGAGACGTTTTAGAGGTAAAATGCTTCTGATTTTTTCATATCAGAGACCAGTATTAAAAATAGTTCGTGAGTAAAGCTTTAGTGAATTGTTATACGTATGACAGGTTATTACCAATGGAGCCTACCGTAGCATCGAGCATCGAGCAACAGTGAATTCTGAAAAAGAAAGACTCTCGATTGCCACATTCTACAACCCCAACTACAATGGAGAAGTAGGGCCTGCACCAAGCTTGATCTCTGAAGGAAAACAGGCATTGTTTAGGAGAGTTCGAGTAGAAGACTACTTGAAAACCCTATTTGATCGTAAGCTTCATGAAAAATCTCATCTTGATTCAATGAGAATATAGCATTTTGGATGTCAAAATGCTGTCCCTTTGGATTATATATAGCGCTGTGATACAAGATATGCATTGGCCTTGGACAACTAGAATCAGTCCCTCCTTCTTTGGCCCTCCTTGGACTGCAATGGGCACAATTCATGCCCAAGGTTTAGCTGTTTTAATAATGAATTTATATGTGATGCATCGATAATATATAAGTTTTATAAATTGTTATATTATTAATAATTCGATTTTATTTATATTTAAAATTAACTTGAACATTTTAATTTTAAATGCAAGCAATTCTAAGAATTTGAAACTTTTAAGGGAAAAATGGAAAACTAACCAATAAAAAATTATAGAAAGCAGGATCATTGTCTTTCTTATAATTTTTTTCTTAACATTGATGCTGCCATTAAACCCAATCTAAGAAGAAAATCTCACTTGGTTCTTCTTTATGATGGGATAAGGTTAAAATTCACCACTTTGTTTAGATCAATAGATCAAAATTTACCGTTAATCTTGAATAGGTACAATTTCATCGCTGTATTTTTTGATTTGGTTCAAAAATAATCAAATATTAATGGTAAAAGAATAATTTATGTGAAGGAATTAAGAAATGTTCTACAAAAATATTCTAGTATAATTTGATCATTTTTGAACCAAATCAAGAACTATGATGATGAAGCTACCCGTATTTAAAAATGAATTATAAATCTGATCCAATCATCCAATTAAAGTGGTAAATTTATTCTAATGTAGGGCATTTAAATTAATATAAAAAGTTTAATTAAGTGATTAAATTGCTCTAAATTCATGTATTAAAATTTGGAAATTTTCCCAAAGAATCTTTAGTATTTGTTTAATCCTAGTTGGAAAATAAATCCAGAATTTTAACAACAATTGAGCACACGAAACATGGTAACTTGCTTGGACCAATGTATGGGTACCCTGGAAATAAGGTCAGTTGAAAAATGGATTTTTCTTATATACGCAAGTCAAGCCAAGAGCAATAAACTCTTCCATTACTCGGTGGGGCTTCCCGTTTCATCATCAACCGACAAAAATCCTAGATTTCCAGAAGGATTAGCTAGAAACTCACTTGACTGTTGCTCTAGTTTCCAGAATGAAAATCAAATTGATACTATCAGAGTTTGATACCATTATATATCTCAGCAAACTTACTTAAAAACCTCAACTGGGTTAACCAGGAAAGCTGTATCCATCTCCTGTTTTTTCTGTGGCAGAAACATGGAATCAAAAGCTTCCACAGTGGGAAGTACTCTGCCTGTGCCTTGTGTTCAAGAGTTGGCTAAAGAACCCTTCACCACCATTGCAAACAGATACCTACGCCCTTACCTTGAAGAAGCTGCGGTTTCTGATGGTCGTCAGGTGCTGCAGATCCCGGTTATTGATATGCAGTGATGGGTTTCTTCAGAATCCATGGATTCTGAAGTAGCCAAGCTTGATGTTGCTTGTAAACGTAAATGCCTGAAAGCAATTAAATCCTTCGTTTTTGTTCTGAACATAACCGTATGCTGTGTGATGGGAGCATTATTCTCTCCCAAAAAACTTAACACCATAAACTGTGCTGTGCTTGTAAATTTTTTCAAAATCTTTGTATCTATATGATATAAGATTGAAGCACATTACTTATTTTATCTGAAATGTTTGATGTGACATTCTTTTTGAATTAATAGTTCTCTTATTGTCGTTGGTCAGTCCACCTACTCCACTCTGGAAATGCTTAGTATGGTGTAGGTTAGATCCATATTGATATTATTTGATCATGAAACCATTTTCTCAAGAAATTAACCTATGGTGCCTAACGTTTATGCGACACCAACACATTTTGATGACATTACACTAGTTAATTCTTTTTTGTTTGATAGCTTAGTGGGGAGACATAATTCAATCTTCTTGTTTTATTAGCTATTTAATCTTTCGTTTTATTTTTTGTTTTTGCTAACAATATTTTTTGCATCCATAATGCAAAATTGGATTATTTTATATTAGGATTTGAGTTAGTATTTTCTCTGTTTCCTTCCCAGGATCTCTCCTCTGTACAATCTGATTATTTTAAGAAATAAAAATCTTACTTAAATTGGAATCCCTTGATTTTCCTTTTCTTTTGGTTTAGGAAACAAGTTGTGATTAACAGGTTCGTTGGCTGATATTTGATGCTCAAATGAAGTCAATGGAGCTTGTGGAACCCATTAGATAATTGAGTTTTTTGACTTCCTTCACTTGTGAGAAAGAAAGAGATACAATCTTTAAGGAAACACTCAACACTTAAACATAAACTATTTCAATTTAAAAGTCTCGAATTTGAATCTTAAAAAATAAAAAATATCATTCATGAATTTGAAAAAGAGTTACCTTCACATTGATAAATCTTAATGAATAAAAGGAAAATTTTTTTCCAAGAGAATTGAATTGCATACGGCAAGCATTCACTAACCGCGTTGCAACAATAAGTCACCTCTTATTCTTTTGGGTTAATTTCTGATATGGTCTTTATGAATAGAATATGCTCAATTTGATATCTAAACTAAAAATATATAACTTCTGTTTGCCAATATGCCCAACTTGTTAACACCGTTAATGCTACAGCTTGTTAAATTCCTGCAGTTAGTATATCATGGAGTGAGCTTATCTTTGTTGGGAGAAAGTAGACAGAGATTTGGGACTTCTTCAACCTCCCAATGGAAGAGAAGGAAGTTCTGGCAATATCTTTGACAAGCCTTTGTTGCAGCCGATGATCAAAAGCTTGATCGAGGTGACATCTTCTACATGATCACCTTTCCTGTCCATTTTAGGAGACCTCACTTGTTCCCCAACTCCCTCTTCCTTTGAGGTCCTCTCCCTTTACATTCTTTTGCATGTCAATGCATGTATTCTGAGTAATTGGCTTTAACTCAACTACTTATTTTGCTATATATGTTAATGTAGAGATACAATGGAGCTTTGCTCGTCTGAGTTAAAAGACCTATCATCCATGGCTATCCTAGCAAAGATGGCACAAGTTCTTAGTATGAGAGCTGAGGAAATGGAGGTGTTCTTTGACCAGGGGAGCAGTCAACAAGGGTGAACTATTACCCTCCATGTCATCTGCCTGACCAGGTTCATGCCCTAACCCCTCATTCTGATGCCTCAGCTGTAACCATTTTGCCTCAGGTCAATGAAGTAGAAGGCCTCCAGATAAGGAAAGATGGGAAGCGGGTTCCTGTACTTAAACCCCTTCCAAATGCCTTCATTGTCAACATTGGAGACGTTTTAGAGGTAAATAATTATCACAAAAAGGTCGAGACTTTACAATTGAAGTAGCCTTTCTAAGGTCACCAATATCAATTGAGCCAGCATTAACTCTATAATTAGTTTCTGATACGACCATAAGTTTTTGTGCCTGTGTGTGTTTGAAGAAACAAGAACTCGTTCATGATGCTTCTGTGAATTCTTATATGGCAGATTATTACTAAGGAATGTACAGTAGCATTGAATATGCCATCAGTGAACCTTTTAGAAATCCAAAACATAGATACTTTATACATACTTATAACCTGATTACATAACCTTAATAAGAAAGGAACAACTGTTGTCATCATTCTGCATGTTCATCTATGTTCTTAAGACGTAAGTCACTTCTTTTTTAAATTAGTTCCCATGCATATTTAGATAGTTAAGTTAGGGGCAGAGGAGATATAACTCAAGACTTATCGAAGGCAAGGTTTGGTTAACATAAGGTTAACATCAGCCATTCACAAAGCCCAAGTTGGAGTTCAGAAAATTTGGTAAGCCAGATAAGGAATATTTTCCTAGTGAAATTGAGATTTAGGTAACAACTATTACTTTCACATTATTTTCACTTTTTGGGAAATCGTTACCCCAAGCTAAAGCAACTAATGAGAGCAAGGCATATATAATTTAAATTACTAATATCAGCTAGTTAATATTCAGCAATGTTATTCCCTGAAGTCAATTAATAAGAGCAAGGCATAAGGATTACTAAGAGAAGTGACTGCATACGTAAGTCCATGCATGATGTTGTTTGATTTGTTGTAAGTCCATGCATGATGTTGTTTGATTTGTTGGGCTTTTTTCCGATAATTGGCTGATCCACTTTAATTCCACTAGGTAACTTTCCCTGTCGAGAAGAAAAAGAAAAGAATCTTCATATGAAGATTTTCTAGGATACCTAGCTGAGTAACTTCCATTTACAGCAAATCAAATTTTGCAATAACTCTGCTCTAATTAGATCAGTCCACAAATCATTTTATGAGCGAGAAATGAACATGCTTTAAATAAGATGCAATCTTATAAGATCTATGGAATTTGCTACCAATGCACAGCTCCACTATTCAGAGGCAACTTTGCAAAAAAATGAGAATGCTAGCGTGAAATTTTGTATATTTCACAACCAGTGATGTAATAATAAATTTTGTATTCAATCTGCAAGCTGAAAGTGCACCCGAGCATTTAGTTCATCAGTTGGAACATGATCCCCTGCCTAACAAACAGTGTTTGAATCTCCCTTCTTGCAATTACAATAAAAACAAAAAAAAACCCAGCGTGCTGAAAGTCAATGCATTCATTTTTTCTGTAGATCATAACACTTAAATTATCAGTAGAACTATGATAATACTCATTTAATACCCTCCTTTTCAAATGTAGATGACAATAAAAACAAGTAGTAACTTACAGAACTTGCCTTACACCAGCTGAGATATTCAACTGCTCCAAAATATCAAAGTTTGAGCAATCTTGCTTGCTTGATATCTCACAAACCGAATGGTAAGGCACCATTGTCTCCCAACACAAGCCAAAGGATAGTTCAAAACTATTTCTAATAATTACTAGCTTACCTCTAGTCCATTGCCTTCAAAAGTGCTCAGAACAGGTTAACATATTGCATAACATCAGGTAAAGGAAAATACATAGATCTCCTGCGAAAATCTGCTCACACCAAAGCCAATTTGAAATGAGAATGACATTGCTCACAGTTTTAAGCATGCCCATAAAATAGTATTGAGGTTTTTGAGTGATCCTTAACTTTTTCAGAATTCAATTCCAAACAACCTGCCAAAAGCATAAATTTTAACTTAAGCAGAATTTGATCCATGCAGAAGGATATCACCATTTTCCTGTGCTCAGGTATTAGGCTCAATTATTCTTAGACCTTTACATTCTTTTTCACACTTAAAAGGCAAAGACAGACGCCCCCTTCCCCTGTTGTAAGCTTTCCTCCACTAAGTATACACTTGAAAAGAATGTGGCATTTCATAGTTCAAAATGAATGCTTAAACCATAATGTTTAGCCATCTGTATGTTATATCATATTTTACCATTTAATAGCAAGAGTATTTTCAATAACTTGTGATGGCAGATAGCAAATTCAAAAGATGCAAAGTTAAAGATGCTACTGCCATGATTTAACGTTCACTATGAAGTAGAAAGCAAATATGGTAATCAGTTGTGCATACAAACACATAGAGGATTTGACAATCATTCACATTACTATCAGACTCAATACTTTTGATTTCCAAATAATGTAGTTTTCTATCTAATTATTCTTCAAAACCAACTTCGTTTTAAGATTTTCTGTTTTAAAAAAAAGGGATAGGGATTCTGCATTGAGAGTTCAAATGTGATCCTGATCAACTATTGCCAGGACACATAAGATCACAAATAGAATTATAAATTGCTATAACAAGCTGAAAAATGAAAAGTTTATTTTATCGACATGTGGTTTCTCATTTTAAGTCAAAGAAATATATCCCTATCAATCAACCAATGCATTTCACAAAAGATGTTCCTTCCTCAGAAAATCAAAACATGAATGTTGTTATTGATGTTTATGCCACCTGTTTATCTATATAATTCAAAGTATACAAATTTTAAACAAGACAAAGAAGAGAAACAAAATATACAAATAGGAGCATGCCTAAAAGCTAAGAATAAAAACTTTTGCAACCGCCGTAATTAATTTCCTTATGAGAAAATATTAACTTTCTTTTTTTCATATACCATGAAATCCAAAACTTTGTTTAACATACAAGAATGTTGCAAAACAGTTTCTAATAAATGATAAGCTACAGCTACAAGCAATCAAGATAATCTTACAACAACCTTGTTCTTCTTGCCTGCAGATAAAAGAAGAACTTTCCCATCCACGATGTCTTCAGCCTCTATTCTTTTACTTTCATTGTCCACTCTATTGTTGTTCAAGTAGAGGCCTCCTTGCTTCAATAGACGACGAGCAGCAGATTTGCTCTCAACCAAGCCAGAACAAACTGAAAGATCAACAATGGAAAGATTCACCACTTGATTGTAAGGCAAGGAGCAAGAAGGAACATCCTCAGCAATCCCTTCAATAGTTTTCCAATCCAATTTTGTCTCCGATCCAGGCCTCAATGCTTCAGTTGCCTTAAGAGCCTCATTCAAACCATCTGCACCATGAACAAAACGAGTAACTTCCTCAGCAAGCCTCTGCTGGGCTGTATTGGGCACATAGCCCGGTCTAGTCATTGCACTCTCCAACTCATTTATCTCTTCCATACTCAGGAAAGTAAGAATTTTGAGAAACCTCACCACATCTGCATCTGGAACAGAGAAGAAATACTGGTAAAATTTATATGGAGACAACATAGACGGTGAAAGCCAAATTGCACCATCTTCCGATTTCCCAAACTTGGTACCATCACTCTTCAACAAAAGAGGGAATGTCAACCCATAAGCTCCTTCAGCTTGTAAAATTTTCCTTATCAACTCAGTCCCAGCAGTAATATTACCCCACTGATCACTCCCACCAATTTGTACGCTAACATTTTCATTCTTAAAAAGGTATAAAAAGTCATAACCTTGCAACAATTGATAAGTAAACTCAGTATAGCTCATTCCTTGTTCTGATTCCAACCTCTTCTTAACACTCTCCTTACTCATCATACTCCCAACCCTCGCATATCGGCCAACTTGTTTAAGAAAATCAAGCAACCTAACCTCTTTCCACCAATCATAATTATTTAAAATCACAAAGTTTGAGTTTTCTTGAGAACCCAAATTTGCATTTTTACTCAGAATCTTATTTATAGTATCCATAATCCCAACAATGTTTTTTTCCAATGATATCAAATCAAGTTCAGGTCTTTCTTGGCTTTTTCCAGAAGGGTCACCAATTCTACCAGTAGCACCACCAATCAAGGCAACTGCTTTATGGCCACATCTTTGGAACCAAGAAAGTACAATGAGCCCCAAAAGGTTTCCCAAATGTAAGCTCTCAGCAGTTGGGTCAAAACCACAGTAAACCTTGAGAGGACCAGCAGTTTGGTCTGAACAAGCCAACCTGAGATTTTCATAGGTTACAGATTCAATCAATCCTCTTTCTTCAAGAATTTTAATAACGTTTGGGGGACTACCCAGTTGAGATTTCGGTTCAATAGTTGGCTGAGGAGTGTTTAGGCTGCAGCTTATGGAAGAAAAGCTTAGATTCTTTAAGGGTCTTTTAGAAGAAGGAATAAACTTGGTGGTAGTAAAGGGAAGGATGAGTTTCCCATGGTGGAAGCAAAGGAAATTCCTTGAAGCCATAAACAGTGTTCTGTTTCAAGGTGACAAAAGAAAAAAAGTTTGAAGCTTTAAGCGATAAACAGTGCCATTCTTTGAATATGAAACAACAACTATGAAGAAAACTGAGAAAGGCTGACCTGAGTGCTGTGGCTTTCCTCTGAGCCTCAAAGCAGCGAGAAGAAATATGGGATGTGGAACAGAAGGATAAGCCGGCTGGGTTTGGAAGAGGAAGAGGAAAAACGAACTCGCGTACACATACAACTTAAACTAATAACTTTGGGCTGAGTGTCTTAGATCTCTAAAGGTTTATTGGCCCATTTATAAGAATTTCGTTTTAATTGCCTTAAAGCCCAAATTTGAAGGCTAATTATAAAAATATTTTCAAGACAAGATAATAAAAATTGTCTCACTACTTTATTTCTATTACACAAAAATTCCTCCTTCATATTCTTTTTTCTTTTTTTTATCAAGCATTATTTTTTAGAGTATTTTATTTATATTTTTAGTTACATCAATAATTATAAATATATATATTAGCATAATGCTTTAAAAGCTCTTGAACCATTCTAGAATATTCAAAAAAAATTATTCTTTTATTACATTCAATCAAGCATTTACATTTTTATGTTGAGTTAAATAAATCTTTACGGACTAACTGCTAAGGGTGAGCATTCAGTTGAATCGGTTAATTGATTTAAGAAATACCATTCATTGAAATTAACTGACCTTCCTAACAAAATTAACTCAATCGAACCGATTTAACGACTTTAATCGACTTTAAATTAACTAGCTTTAGTTGGTTAAATCAGTTTTAATTGAATTTTTTTAACTCTTTTCTATTTTTAATTTATTTAATAATATATTAATAATGTACTTTATGTTACCACATCTTACATTATTACTTATAATTTTACTAATATACTAATATAGTAAAATTAATATGAAATTTTTGACTAATTAGTATATTAATAAGTATACTATATAGTGTACTTGTTATACTATATATTGATTAATTAGTGTATTAATAAGTATACTATGTATAGTGTATTAAGATAAATATTATATAATGTATAGTTGTAAATAATGTATACTGTATCAATATTTACTATATGCAATTAATGTATAATTATATAGTATATATGTATATTGTATTACTATATATTATATATAGTGTATAACTATATACTAATACAATGTATAGTGTATTAATATATTACTATATATAGTTAATATATACTTATATAGTATATAAGTATATGAAGAAGTCATATAACATATATACTATATAATAGTATATTGTTAATAAATATACTATATAATATACATAGTATATTGTTATATATTATAATGTAATAACATTAACTCATTAAGTCATTAATATATCAAAACAAGTTATTATATTTAATTACTACTATAAGTTACGCTATAGTACTATAGTTTATTAATTACTTATAAAAAGTAAATTACTATTCTATAGTCTATATAGACTACATATTGTATATTAATAAGTATGCAATCTAGAGTTTGATATATTATTAACTTAATATAAAAATACGTTAACTTAATAAGTTACATTAATATATTAATATATTGATAACTAAAATTTAGGGTATAGTTTTTGTTATATTTTATATTATGTTTAATTTTAAATAACTATTTGTATATTATATTTATATCAATAATATTAATGTCTAAATTAAGTGTATTTTAATTTTTATTTTTTGATGTCTGATGATTAAATCTAAGTCATTTATTCATACATAAATATAGAAAAAACGTGAAAGTGAATATATGTAAAAAAAGCCTACTTGATGATAATATCTATTCTTTCATATATATATATATATATATATATATATATATATATATATAAACTAGATGAGTGCATATATGTAATAAAAATTGTTACATGAATATTAATTTTGAAATTAACTATTTTGGTTAACCGATTTAAAAAAATTTTAACCGAATCAAATTGATTCAACCGACTTAATCGAACTTTTGAACCAATTTAACCAAATCAATCAAATTAATCGAATTTATTGATTAATTCGATTTTGACCGAATTTTGCTCACACTTATTATTGACCCATTACTTTCAGTTGAATTCGTATTACTTCTTTACTTTCAAAAAAAAAATGTCATGTAATATCAGAAGTTATTCGAGTTGAGTATTTTTTCCTTTTTGTTTTTTTGCTCAAACAAAATGAATGTTATTAATAACTACAAAAGCAAAAGCTTCACGGTTCAAATCTTTGAACTGGAACCAACGTTCAGAAGTTCGCCTGAGAGTACCAGATAAGCGGTGTCCAGTGGGAAAAACCAGCCACTGGAATGAGGAAGGGAACAGTCTGTTCCTCAAGCAAAATATATACAACCAGCATCCAACTCGATACATTGGTCAACTTAGACAAGGAAAACAAGTAAGCTTAAGCATGCAATGATGTCTGCCACTAAGCTGTAGAAGGAAGTTTGCAGAGACGATGAACAAGATTTCATGTTAAATTTAACTACAAGTACTAAGTCCTTAAGGACAGTCTCAGTTCTAACTCATAGCACATAAGGGTTGATTTAACAATTATTACCCTTCCTACGAAGGAAGGAGAAGGAAAGGAATAGCACGAATTTTGGTACAAACATGTTTAAATGCAAAAGAACAACAACAAATTAAAGAGTACTGTAAGATTCCTAAGTACTTACTGGATTTCGAAGTCTATGCTTTTTTGTCTAACAAATCAAACTCCGAGGCCGGAATTACTAAGTTTTTCTTCAAAAAGTTGCTCCATGCGATCAGCAATTAATGAATTTTCGAAATTTATCCAATCTTCCACTTTACCATTCCTGAAAAATGCTGAATTCTTAAACCTAACATCGCTTTGCCCACTCTTGCTCACTTCCAGATTCTTCTGGGTTTCGAAGCTACAAAGTTTTGATATTCCTTCTACACCTCCTTGTCTGATTTCCTCCTCCGAGAAAGGGTAGCGCAAGAAATCAGCCAGCGTCTTCAAGTTGGAAGAAATGTCCTCCTTCAAATCTTCATATTTAAAAAATAAGACTCTTTCAGGAGCCTCCAAGCTCATCCGGCAATACCCTAAAACATGTTCGCAAAATAGACAAAAGATTCCTTTCAAGAACTTGTCAACACCTTCCTCTATTGAAACAGGTTTGACACGTTCATTTCTAGGAAAATGGTTCACAATAAAGTGCCACTCCGAGATGAATTGATCGAGAGGGTTCCTGCAAATTAAGATAAACAATACGACAATTGGATTCAAGGCAATGAACCGTAGGGTGTGTGAGTCGTAAAAATTCTTGGGTTAGGAAAAGTTTCATTTTCAAGATCAGGAGTTTGGTTTTTTGAGTAGACGTCCAAATCAATAAAAGGTACAAGTTCATTGGGGCTTGTGGCAAGTAAAGGGCTTTGCGTGGGTGGAAATTGGTTGCGGTTCACAATGGAGAAGATGAGAGCCTTCAACCACGTGGTGCCTGATTTGGGCATAGTGATTAAGAAGATATCAGTTTCATGCGCTTTGAAGGGGTTTTGAAATGCAATGATTGACTTGGGTACATAGAATGGGCACCAAAAGCCTTGGTATTGGTAGATAGCGGAGCCAACCCAGTCTTTCTCTTGTGGAAGTGTTTGAATCAATTCTTCCATTCGCTTGTCTCCGTCGGAGGAAATGTTTTTGGATGCAGTTTTCTCATCCATAAGAGCAAGCAGATTGAATGAATGTTTGATGGGAAGAAAGCTAGGAGAAATGAATGCCAAATATGGTCCAATGAAGGCGCATATATAAGTTTGATTGTTTGCTGCCCTTCTCTACGGGTCAAATTTGGCACAAATTTATATGATTTTTGAGTTGGAGTGGAAAACATATCTAAAGACAGTGAAAACTCATTGCTCCTCTTTCATTATTTTGTAAATAATTCTCGACTAAATTATGCATCTTAGGCCAGTTGTCACAAGGAAAGTGCATCTATCCCACATCAGACAGGAACGGGAGGTCCTGGGCTCCTTATAAGCGGGTGTGCTGCACACCCCTATAAGCCGGTTTATGGGGGGAGAGAGTAATGACCCTGTGACAAAGTGGTATCAGAGCAGACCGATCCTCGTTCTGACTCACGCCAAGTGCCCGGCCCGGTGGGGCTGGCCTAGTGGGGCCCAACGGGGTAGGCAGGGTGGCCGACGACAACAGGGGCGTTGCCGATTCGGGTGGGTGAGAGTGTCACAAGGAAAGTGCCTCTATCCCACATCAGACAGGAACGGGAGGTCTTGGGCTCCTTATAAGCGGGTGTGCTGCACACCCCTATAAGCCGGTTTATGGGAGAGAAAGTAATGACCCCATGACACAGTGCTGTCGTCCACCCAAACAATTGAGATTTTGCCAAACCGATACATGTGTTAACAACACTACAATTATGAAATATACAAAAGCTACCAAATGATGCATCACCTCTTGTATTTCATTTTCTTTCTTTCTATGTCCCACTTACAATATTCAATAATTTTAGTAGGTAAAATATCCTATTCAACCATAATTGTCATACTTTCATCAAATAAATTCGTAAATATATATATATATATATTCGTTCAAAATAAACGCATCAAAAATCTTAATTCAATTTTAATAATTATATCGTTCCCTCTCAACCTTTAACTATTCTTTTCCCTAAATTCAATCTTACTAAAAATAGCGTTTCTTTTATGAAGCTATGAACATCCACTAATTATACAAACAACCTAATTTTTTTCTGAACCAAACACACACACACACACACAAAAAGGGTTTTCAAGAAATACATCTTCCTTCGCAGGTAAGCTCTGAATCAAACCTCAAAAGTCCAAATTACCATATGTTATATTTTGATTTTATTTTAATTAAAATTATAAATTAATATGTAAATGAGTGAGTTGAAGAAGAAATTTAATTAATTACAATAATTAACAAATATATATTTATTATCACTGCAATATGTATGCAATATCAATAAATTTGTCAATCTTATCATAATCAAAATTTTAAAATATAAAAAAGTAATTAAAGTACTAAATTACCCTAAAACTTTTTGAAAATTTTTATATATTATATATTTTTTCTTTTAATAACCCTTAAAAATAATTTTTATTTAATAATTAATACAAATAAAAAATAATACAAATCATCATACAAGCCTTACTAAACTTTATCCTAATTTAAGTTTCTCCATACATTTTTCTCTCTTTCTCTTATCTTTTGTCCTTTATCACTATGAAAACACACTCCATTCTTCAAGAAAATACAAGGAAGTAAAGTTTTCTTTTATATCCTTCCTTCTATTATTATTATTATTATTATTTATTTGCTCATATATTCTAAGTTTTTATAGATTTTCTTCTCTAAATTTTTACAAACCATCAACCATGTTTTTCTTCTTCCTTTTTTGTTATGTGAATTCTATCTTCTATTTGTCACGTTCTTCTTTTTCTGTTATGTGGATTTTATGTTCTATGATTTTAGTCTTTAAAAATTAAATATTTATTATGTAATTATTTAATATAAATTATAGTGTTACTCTGTTTGTTATTGCTTAAAATTTCATCAATGTATCATTTTTTATTAATCTTGATTATATAAGAAGAAATTATCTTGAATATATATATTTTTCTGTGTTTTACACTTTATATTTTGTCACAACCCAAACCGAGGATCCGTGACCAACACACGAGTCTGGCAGGTGAAGCCTATGAGGCCTTAGAGCAAAATCTTATATCATTAGCCAAGGGATTCCACACAAAGTATTTTCATAACATAATTAAACTCAAATACAAATATTTGACCTTGGCATATCATTCATACTCCATATTTAACACAACATTCACAAGTCATACATTGGCTGTTAAGGTGGGTTTGTATTTACAAATCTTAAATAAATATAAATAGCATGTTGTGCCTACATACATCACAATTATACCAAGTGCGGAAGCTCGTAATAGACTCAGTGGAGTGACCAAATGAGATGGGGACTTACCGGATGCCAAAATTGATCAATCAATGGACAACCTTTACCACGCAATCCTGTGGCTTATTTATTTGCACATGATATAATAAATGGGTGATTCATATAATATTTAGTGAGGGATATAGATAAATAAAACATAGATGTATATACATGTATATACACACACATATTGGATTATCAATGCTGACAAAATGCTCTAACAAGTATCTCCAATATTAAGGGCATATCAGTCATTTCTATGAAATCTCCACAAGTAGTACATATCAACTAGGTTTATCCTTGAAGCCATTCAAAGTTGCACTCCATAAACACACTCTAGTTGCCGAAGTGTCATGTCAAATCAAGTCTATCTCTACCACTCTGAGGCTATGCACATTGATAACTCTATGATATAGAGTTATTTGGATGCAATTTTGATAGTATTTTAACTTAGTTTTTTTAGTAATATATAAAAATTAAGATTCTATTTAATTATTTTAGGTTAGTTAATTTAGGTAAGTCAATCTAATCGTAATTAATGTTATGTTTCATTTGGTGTTAATGTAATTAAGATAGGTTATTGTTGATTTACTTGTGCTTTTGTAGGTGCTTAATGAAGGAAGAATTTTAATGGAAGAAGGAAAGTGATTTTAAAGTGTAAACTTTCATTGCACATGTTTTGGTATTTTAATCATAACTTTATCTACAAAGCTCCAAATGATATGATTCTTAAACAATTGGAAAGAAAAAAGAAAAATATATAACTTTTATGATTACTACTTTGCCCAATTCAATCACCAAAGTGGTCAAAAATCATGTTAAAATTGAAGTACTATAGTAGTCCTAGAGCAATTATGATTTCTACTAATTAATTTGTCAAAGCCATAACTCATGTAGTTTGATGAGAAAATCTTGATTGAAATTGACATCTTTCTTCACTCAACTTGGCCTAACTTTAAAGTCTTATAAAAACAACTTTTCAGAGGACTTTTGGAGAGGATGAGATACTAGATTGACAATTGAGATTCAAGTCACAAAATCGTTGAAAAAGAGTCTCATTGGAGCTAAAAAGAAATTGAAGGATTCAAGAAGATTTAGAAATCAAGAGTTTCACTCTTGGAGTTTCTTTATTCTTTATTTTTCTTAGTTTTGTTTTAATGTTTAAACTTATTTTAATGATAATGTGTGACTTGATGAGGAACTAAATTGTTTATCTAATATTATAATTGAACTCAATACATTGTCTGATTTATTTATCTTTCTTTTACTTATGTTGGATGGACTTGAGTTGTTTATTTTATTCTGTTCTTAATGCTTCTAATTGCCTGATCACCAATTAAATTGAATTGAAAATCTAGGTTAAACCTTAACGAATGAGATTTAAGTAGACTTTGAATTGAATAACGTATGATCGAATACACTTAATTGATTAGGTGATTTGATTTGCATATAGGGTAGACATACACCTATAAGCCATATGTAGCCAGGTTTAAAGCATGAACTTAATGAATCTTTCTTCAATTTAATTTACATAGGCATATGGTAAATTAATTGGGAGAGATATTTTTATGAGAAACTCGACAGAGACTTCTAAATAATTTAGAACTTTAAGTTAACAACTTAATCCATTGAATTGAGTTAAGAGGGAGAAATTAAGGAATATCATAATCTTAGGTTTGATAATCACAGGATGTTAATAAAATAATTTTGCTGATATATTTTAGATTAGTTTTAGTTATTAGTTTAGTAGTTTTAATTTTAATTGTTTAGATAAAATTAAGGTGTGTTAATTTTAGTAGTTAACAGTCAGAATTAATTCAATTCTCTATAGAATCAATACTCTACTCATCACTATATTATCTTTGCAATACGTATACTTATGTGGATAGAAAATTGAACAACACACATCATCCATGATTCAAATCAAATCTTAGAGTGGTCATTTCTATACATAAAAAAATCACACAAGGTGGTCAATTGACGGAGTCAAATCCTCATCCAGAGTAGTCTCAATGAATGGCATCAAATCAACTCACATGCATGCCGATGCAATTAGGTGAAGAACACAGTCATCATCCAGAGTAGTTGTTGCTACGTGTGACATGAAAATTTTCAGGAGTTGTCATTAATCTTTTTTATATCTAAGTGTGATTGGCCACCTATTAAATTTTTCTTATTCGATGAGATCCTAAATTGATTTTGAATTCGTCTAAAAAACCAAACCCGATCTATGAATTTAAGAATTGGGTTCTAGAGTACAATTATACAAGGGGAAGGATTAACACCCCTGTGACACTCATTCAATGAACGATACTAAATAATCATTTGTTATCTTATTTTAACATTATGTTTAGTGTTATTCTTGTGTTTCCTTAATCATTGTTTATTTATTTTTTAATCCTATTTTAATTTATTTGACTACAAACGAATCTTTTTATTGAAGAATATTTTCTGAGTCCTTCCATCTTTCTGGTAAAATACAAGGATATCTTCTCACCAGGAGAATTTATCAAAGAAACTTATCTTTCAAATTTTTCAACAAAAACCTCATCATCGGGATCCTCATTCAATTCGAAAATAAAAATATGCATGATGAATATGAAATGCAAGGATGATGAATGTTACGGATTCCAAATTATTACATACTAATGATGATTACTTATTAAGGGCATTTCTCGAGTTCTCCCATATTTATAGTAAAATTTGGGATTGCCTTCTCACCCAAAGAATTCCTTGAGAAACTTATCTTTTCAAATTTTATGAGAAAATCTCATCATCAAGATCATTATTTGTATGTACGCGTGTCAATGGAGTGCAAGTTCATAATTAATTATTACAATTGACAACATTTTATCGATGCCATTTCCAGGATCTTCCTATCATTCTGGTAAAATTTGAAAATGTCATCTCACCTAGAGAATTCTCTAATGAAACTTATCCTTATAAGCCTCTTGGAGAAATCACATCATCGGGATTGGCAATCATGTACAGAATAAGGGTTGTAGGGCATGATGCATATTATAATTTGTTAAATACGAATAAAAGTCTTGTGTTGAAAACGTTTCCCGGATCCTCTCATCCTTCAAGTAAAATTCGAGACGAAATTCTCACCTAAAGAATTTCTTAGGAAAGCTTATCCTTACAAACTTCTCCAAAAAGATTTGATCATCGAAACCTTGATTCACATGCAAGATATAAAATCGAAATGAATGAAATGACAATTTCAAAAAAAAAATTTGTTATGATGATGGCGCATAGTAATCTAGCTATTATTTTTACTATTCATTTTTGGCAAAGTTAAAATATTATTTTCTATTATTAGAACATTATTCTATTTTTTACTTATTACTATTGTTTATATTATCCAATGTGTTTCCAATAATGATGAATAAAACCTAAATATTCTATCGTGTTATTTTTATAAAAATACAAATATTCAATATTTTTTAGGCATTAACATGATTTATATATATCTTATGCTAAACTATTTCTATTTATTTACTTTTTTTCGCATATCCATTTTTTTTAACCACTTTATTTCATGTGATTAACTACCATATATTGTTCATATATTTTTTAGAAAATAAAAATATTATTGCAAGATTACTAAACAAAAATCCAATAGAAGACATAAACTAACGAAAGGCAAGCCCAATCGCAAGTCAAACCAATATTCAAAGAGGGGTCTATTACATAGCAGATCAGAGCAAGCTCAAGTAAGCTAAGTTATCCAAAGCTTGGTCCACTTCAAGATATCTCGCAGGCTCAATCTAGCTTCAAGGGAAAACGCCACTAGATTTTCTCAACTTAAAACGCACCGTTTGGTGCATTCTTTAGTTTAGTTTGTTTTAATTTTAACTTATTTGTTTTAATTTTGTTTATTTTAGTTTGATCCATTTTTTTCAACTTAACCACATTAGGCCTATTAAAAGGCTCGGACATTTAACCTGCCCAATGGTCCTTTAAATTAGACCCAAACAAAGTCTAGCATCACCATGGTCTAAAAGGATTTAAAAAACCAAGACAATGCCTGAAATTCCAAAGTTCATTGGATATTTAATCGGATTTAAATAAAATAAAATAAAAATAAACAAGATAAAAAAGTATATATGTAAATATTAATTATTTATATTATTTATATATCTATATAATAGTGTTTATAGTAGTTTTTTGAAAGATGGTATTTTTAGTGTAAAAACAGTTAATGGAAATATAAACATTATTCAAAATAATCTCAACGAATGGCATCAAAGCATTACAAGTGGGATTAAATGAGACTAAACCACGGCTCTTACTTACCACCATCCCTACAAGCATATGCATAATCACAAGGCTTGAGACTTCACTTAATCTTAACCTTAAATCCACGTTTAGAATTATCGGATGAATCACAATTCCATAATAAGGGCATCATGCCTTAAGGTGTCATCAATACCACGTCTCATATCCAAGATCTTTCTTTTGAGGTCTAAACATTTCTAACTCAATCTCATCTAGATGCCTTTAACTTTCTAAGGCATCAACTACTCAATATCCTCCTAGGGGTTATTCATCTAGAGTAATCTACTCCTAGATGCCCATAAGATTCACTAGATTTCCTAGTCTAGGCACAATCAAGCATAGACCACTAAGTAGCTTGCTCCAAGGCGCACACACTCACCACATCACATAGATATAATATGTTCTCTAATATAGGCATGTTCATTTAGCCCTACATACATATTCTAATACTATAGTAACGCATCTATCATACGCCATGCATCAGATGCAATTTAATTAAACCCACTCAAAATGACAATCGGAGGCATTCCATATCCAAGTTGAATTAATTATGTAATTAATTGTTAAAACAACTTATGATAATAGTGGAACACTATTTGTGAAGTTTAAAAATTCTTTCGAAGATGACATAATAAATGGAAAAACAAAGTTCATATATATATTTATCTATATTGCTCTGTCACCAATTTTACTTGAATGTTTTAAGAATTTTAAAGTCAAAGAAATTAGACATGTAATAAAAGCATTATTCAACATAAATAAGAATATTTATCACCAAAATCTGACCTCAAACAAAAGAAGCTTATGATATTATTCTTGTACGATTAATTTATTTTATTTAATTGCATCTTCATATTATAAATGTGACACCTATTGCTCTTTTATTTTATCCAAAACCTAGAATCCCTGGAATAATGTTATGTATAATCAGACAAGCATTTTTGTTTTTTATGAAGCTCATGCGAGGTTTGTTTATGTCCGAAAAGCCAGGATAGGCCATTGGCCATAAGATTTTTCGAAAGCCAGGGGAGGCCATGGCCCCACTTGGGTGGGATCCACAAATCAATAAAAAAAAAAGGAATAGAGCTCTGAAATTCATGCAGCAAGTGGCAGTTAGAAATAACATATTCAATCATATTTCATCATACTAATCAGTGAAATTTCTCTACAATTAATTTCTTAATTAAATTATCAAAAGCCCCAACCCAAGGATCAAGTGCATCATCATTGAATCCCGACTCTATCAGCTTATTGGAAATGGTCAAGAAAGGATAAAATCTTAGACTTGTATGGCTGACAGTAAAAATGATTTTATGCAATAATTTCTTGCAAAACAAATCTCTCGACAAAACAATAAATGGTATTAGCATCTTTGGAGAATGGTTATGTTAACTTGTTTGCTCTCTTCCCAGTGCTTAGCCCTCCAATGCACCCAAAGAAAACATTGTCCATGAACCAGAACAAAGTCCGATAGGACAAACTGGATGAGAATATTCATTACTCGTTTTGAAATCTGAGGTTGTTGGATACAAGCAGAGCCCCAAGTGTTTTTCCTTGATGCTTGTTTAATGACTCAAATATTTGACAAAATTAAGGTAATTTATCCTAAATATACCCATTTAAATCCTGTGTGTCAATCTACCTACATTTCCATTAAGGCCTGGTCTCCTGAAAATTTAAGACAATTTATTCACTTATAAAATTCAATGATGCAGCAGCACATAATTACAGGGCATAAATTAGATATCGGAAGAGGACACCTGACACCCCATCCACCCTTGACAAGAAACCCCCAGAGCTACTCTAACCTCACTTTGATGTAGACCGTTCTAGCAGTCAACCACACACCATGGAACCAATCCTAGTTAAGACAGGCCGTACTGAACGGTCCCCAGATTCCTGTGGGCAGCTACAACCACAGCTGCAGCACCAACTGCACCAAACTGGGATTGTGCCTGCAGAAGTTTCGTATCAATGGGTAATCTATCATTTAACTGCTCAGCCTTGGCTTGCGGTTGGTAATAGGGGTTGCTGTTAATGTCAACAACCATCCCAGGAGATGGTTTTGCAGCCATGCTAGACTGCAGTTTGGCTTGTGGATCCCTACCCGCCTGTATTCCAGATTTCTCTTGATTTGGGGTGCCAGTCCTCAGGAAACACTGGGGGGAGACATTCTGTGGAGGAAGGACTGCATTTCTGTAAAAGATCTTTGCGTTGTACCCGTCTTTAACATTTTTTCCATTCTCATATGGTATGACAGATCCAATAACTCTCCCAGGTTTTGCTGTACAAAGGAAAAGGAGAACAGAATCCTGGATCAGCTAATGTTGAAGCAACAAAGGGACATGCATTGCTATAATCGATAACAAGCCTACTCAATGCAGACCTAAGCAAAATGAGCAAAAGTATTTTTAACATTAAAAACCAGAGAATGCCTGAGGAATAAGAGTCTTCAGCAATGTGAAACTTAAGAGATCCAGTTCCAATTTTTAATGGCCACCAAACGCACATATGGCAGATATAGACAGGGAGGCCAGAGAAACCACGTGCAAAAAAGATATTAGTATGACAAACGCTGCTTGGCCAAAAGAAAGCTGAGGTAAAAGAACAGACATTGTTCATACCTGTTGGCACCCTAGGCGGAGGCCGTGCTATCTTTGAATTACCAGAAATTGCATCTATTGCTTTTTTGGAAGCCTCTTCTGTAACTTGTGGATTGTCACATGTTGACTGCGTATTTTGAGGGATGGTATTTGAATGAACTGTAGACCTGCAATTAAACAGAACTCAAGTGGGAAAATTGTATCCAGCAGGGAAGAAAAGGCGCTGATTTCTTTGAGTCGGTATGTCATTCAACTAGGAGAAATTCATAGAAAATGAAGGAATACATTTATTTGGGTTTATGTGATGTAAGTATGGATCTATAATACATGAGTCCGCATTTTTCCTTGCCCCATCTCGAAGCAGCTGAGAGCAATTGCATAACTAACATTTCTTAATTAAAAATATTACGTTATATTAGAAACTGAATTGTCTAAAATGTGTAATACCTTGGGAGGGACATATGCTTCCTCTCCAAAGGGAAAACTGGCGCACTTCGACCTCCATTTTCCTCAAGATATGCGAACTGCTTTCTGAATTGACCGATAGCACTGCAATAAAACCACAATGTAACCAAGCGGGTTAAGAGTGAAAAAATACAAGAAACATGAATATTAATGAAAAATATATTGGGCAATTGTGCAGTATTAAAACCTTGGATAGAGAAAACTGGTTCCTTCATTTCCATTTATATAGTCTTTTAGCAGCTGCGGATGATATTCTAGTATCTCCCTGTATATTAATTCCTTAATGTCCTCCTTTGTTACCCTTCGCCTCTCAAACTCAAACTCTAATTTTGAAATTGGCTGACAAGAAGGTTCCCTCTCAATTTTAGCCAAGCCTTTGAAGTAAGGATCAGCTAATGCCTATTACATTAATACAGAAAAGTTTCAGTATGATGAACCAAAAAGAACACAGAAACTCTTATGACAGAATATAGACACGTATAAGACAGCTTCATTCATAATTGACTGGATTGCATCTAGAGAATACCATATTTACGGCATGAAAAAAAAAAAAAAACAACACACCTCTTCAGCAGTTGGCCGGTCCTTTGGATCAAATGCTAACAGCCTCTGCAATAGCCGTAGTGCTGACCGGTCTGCATTTGGAAATTTTTGTGAAAATGGCACAGAATGTTTTCTCCGCATTTCTGTCAAGTATTTTCTTGCTTTCTCATTTCGAACCTGCAATTATGTGAAATAAATATCACCAATTCACACTCTAGAAACGAACAGCAAAGTAGGCCTCAAGGAAACAAACAAACACACACACACACAAGCAAAGGGGAAGAGAGAGAGAGAGAGAGCAAGATGCCATACTCCAGAAATGGTTTCTGGTGCAGGTGTCCCCAAAAGATCAGTGATCAATTCTAATTGATGAGCAACACTTTTGCCAGGAAAGAGGGGCTTCCCTGTCAATACCTCAGCGAAGATGCATCCAATGCTCCAAATATCAATAGCTGGTGTATACTGCAGACAGTTGCCAACAAAAATCAGACGTAATAAGTAAATTTAAAAGTTCACACCCCAAGTAAAGCACTCTAGAGAAACAGACATAACCTGACACAGTTACCTGAATGACAGATATTTCAACTTCCAGGAGAGTTCATAGTCCTCCCTGAACAACAATTATTTTAATCTAGGCATTACTGCTTACTAAAAATCACTCAAGTATTCTTTACATAATAAAAAATGTGTTGATTTGCTAAGTATGACATAGCTCAAACAATACATGGTAACTTGATAAGTGTCCTCCGGTATTCAGCATATCCAAAATTAAATTTAATATAACATTAAAACCAAATGATATATAAAAATAAAAGGTATACAAAAAAATTTTTAAAAAGGAAATTGACACACTAAGCTTATAAGTGAACTAGAAGATGCTTCATGGTTTGAACTTGACTGCAAGTAGCAGACAGCCAAACAACAAATCTGTGCCAAGCTTTTGGTCCATGACACTATATATCATGCTTCACCATGTTGCCAGTTCCTTTGGCAGAAAACGACTAAAGGCCACACATGACAGAAAAGCCATACCTTAGAAAAGAAAGATCCACACAGCTCTGGAGCTCTGTACCATCGCGTAGCAACATAGTCCTGCCAAGAACAACAGGAAATAACATATAAACATGCATATCCACTCATCTTTAAGGGAAAAGGGGAAAAAAAAAGAGAAGGCATGCTAAAAACCTACATACCGTCCAAAAGACTGTGGTTGGGGTGTCACTGAATGCAACTCTTGCTAACCCAAAGTCACAAACTTTAAGTTTGCAATTTGCATTTGCCAATATATTCTTCGGTTTAAGGTCACGATGGTACACATTAGCTGCAACCAAGAACTTCGCAATCAGAATAAATTTGCAATTACTTCAAGCACCCTATCTCAACCAATTTCCTCTCAATTAAAGCATTAAAAGATATCAAGGATAGGTAACAAAAGCTAAGGCAAATAGAATTTACTTCGATTAGAGAGAGAGAGAGAGAGAGAGAAAGGAACTTCCACCTTTCATTAAAAACAGTAAAAATGTTGCCAATTATGTAGATGACAAGTCAGAAGCGAGTAAAAATGTATCATGACATTATAAACACTTAGAGAAATGAAAACAAACAGCTTTGTACCTGTATGCATATATTTCATTGCACGAAGCATTTGGTAAAGGAAAAACTGGTGGTGTTCACGCGTTAAGTCATCATTAGCTTTGATGACTTGGTGAAGATCAGACTCCATGAGCTCAAAAACAACAAATATGTCTTTGAACTCCCTTTTTGATGGTGGCAACATTATACGCTTAATTTCAACTATATCAGGATGTCTAAGAAGTCTGAGCAGCTTGACTTCACGTAAAATCCTTATTGCATCAGATATGTGCTCAAATACATCATTTATTTTCTTGATTGCCACTTTCTCCCCAGTATGTGTGTCAATTGCTGCACAAACAACTCCATAGCTTCCCTTCCCAATAACTTCAAGAATTTTGTACCGGTTTGCATCCCCATATTCAGTGAAAAAGTCCATCTCTTTTAGATCCTGAAGAATGAAAAAGAAAAATAATCAGAATTATGCATGATCAAGTGATTAGTAAATTATCTATGGTTTAAAGAAAAGAAAAGGTAGCAGCAGCAGCAGCTGGAAAAAGAACAAAATCATGCATAGCTGGATCCCACAGAAGGTGCCATAAATAAAATATCTATGGATTTAAAGAAGAGGAAACACTAGCAGCAGGATCAAAAACAGAGCAATGGTATAGACAAAAACTAGCGCCAAAGCTACTAGTATAACATAATTGGATAACCAGTAGCAAGTATATGCTCCCACTCAAACTACAGGTTTAAGCAGACTAGAAGTTAAAAACAGGTTCAAGACGTTACAGATGTATGCAAATCTTTGTTTTCGACTACCTGCACACAATAAGTAAAAACTATTCAACCTAGAAGTTGCTCGAATAAAGCCAAAACCAAGAGCATTCCTACAGCTTTAATAGCCCTTAAAGATGCAGAACTAAAAGATAAAAAAATAGATCCAAAAGTCATTGCTTTGGGGAACAGAATTAGGTTCCAGATGTTGCTCTTAGCTTTAAGTTTCTATTAGTCAAAAACTGAACATAGAATCTAATAAAATAGATTCATTTCTTGGAATTGCAATCCAGCATAAATGCAAATCAATACCACCTTTAGTAAAGAAAGCCAGATCAAACGGAATCCAAATAACATTAGTAGCCATCTTTATCATGATATAAAAAGCAAAACATATTTACAGGAAGCCAAAACAGTGAAAATTGAATAATCTTCAAGAATTGTTTGCAACATTAAGCACCAGCATCACTTCAAGTATCGCAACCAATTTCAACATCTAAAAGCGGCTACTTATTTCAAAGTTAATTCCTCCCTTATATGGTAATATTAGGGCAATAAATCACATCAATCAGATAACCATGGTCATCCAACGGAAAACTTTTAATGTGAAACTTCTATTTTGTCTACTCTACTGGCTACAAATAGGAAACGAGTTTTTAATTTTGAAACTTACAGTTGATTTAATAACGTGAACTTTCAGTACACGTCAAGGTGATTTTTTTTCTTTCTTTTTCTCTATTAGTTTCTTCATTACAACAGAAATGTGAACTCAATCTGATCTCGTTAAGCTCTCTTCGGTTCGGAACTATGCCTATTCAATCTCAATAAACAATTAAACCCAAACATTAACAAACAAAAGAAGATCCAACCCAAATTTCAAAATCCCAATATATCTCCTCTCATAACAGTTCACCTAGAAAACAGCTAATAAAGCTACCAGAAAGGGAATTGATGAAATCTATTTAACTTCAACAAACTTTAACTTTAAATAAAATCTCAAAAAGTTTATTAACTTAGAAATCCATAAAGCCTAAGCCCAGATCCTTCTTCCAACAAGAAATCATGAATAAGAACCTTAAAATTTTCATGTTAAACCATGTTCAAGACAATCAAAAAAGTTAAACTTTTCCACTTTCATGCACCAAACCCAGATCTTAAATTTCTTAAAATTCTAAAGCTTTAAAATAAAAAATACTATCCAAACTCATACTTTCAAAAAAAAAAAGAAACAAACCTTCTTCAACTGATCCTGCTGCATCTTTTCTCCTACCCAAATAACAACACCAAAAAGATCTCTTTTTTTTTTGTGTTTTTTTCGCTTCTTTTTCTAGTTCTCCCTCAATAAACAAAAAGACCCAGAAACAGAAACAACAAGAAAGGAATTATCTCGGTAGCCAAACACAAGCAGACTATAACGAGAAAATTATCCGCATTATCCCAACAACAAGACCCTGCTTCTTATCACCAATCACGCAAAGCAAAAGCTTCTTTACCCTTCTTTAAATCAAAGTTGTCCAAGTTCCTGAATTCTGGGTCTTTTGAAAAAAATGTAAGATCTGGGAGATCAAGTAAAAAGAGAGCTCAAATGGGTTTTCTTTGGATCTTTAGGAAAGAGAGAGGAAGATGAGTGGTGAATGGAATATAACAATGTGAATTTTTTTTTTTTTCCCCTTATTTGAAGTTTATTTTTATATTGGAAATAATTTTCAATCAACCGATTTTAATATTATATATTTTTCTGCCGGTTCCTTGGTGGGTTGGTACTTTGTATACGTACGGTAACTGGCTTTTTAGATATGTATACTGCAATGGCCGTAGATTGTAATTTTGTTTAACTCTATGTCCCTATCTAAAAGTTGGTTTGAATTTTCCATTTATTCATAGATTAAACGTAATTACACTTGCAAATAATTATCCAACCAAAATGGAGCTTTCTAATTAATTTCGAATACTCAAAACATTTTGTGAGCTTAATTAAAATTTTAAAATTATTTTATATAGATAGATTATAGTTACCCATAGAACCTTATCAAGACGTTATGTTTAAATTTAAATTATTAAAATTACTATAATTTTTTGGTATTTATCTTAATATTATAGTGTGTAGTTATCCGCTATTTAGCAATAACTTAAACTCCGAATCAGTTGATATTTTGTTTATTCCTCTTTTTATTAGTATTTTTTATTTTTCATTTAATATTTGTTGCCACATGCGTTGCATGAGAATATTTATTTTTAATAATTATTATATATATTAATAAAAATATTTTTGAAGTATAAAATTTGAATATAAATAATTTGTTTTTTTATTATTAATCAATATAAATTATTCAATACTATCAAATATACAATTTCTGTTAAAGTAATTCAATAGCATTAGAATTCTTATTTTCAAATTGAATAGATTTTATTAATATTTATAATATAAATACTTAAAATAAAAATTCAAAAATAAAATTAAACCGTATGCCATTTAGTAATTGTGCCTACTTCTTAATTTGAATTCCAATTCTTGTATAATACTATTACGTATAATTATAAAAATTATTTATATAATAACATAAAAATTATTGGTCAAAATGACCTTTCCTTAAGCTTAAGTCAATTTTTAGATATAAGGTTTAAGGATAAAAGTAAAATATATAAAAGAATTTATCATCCAATTCTATTGGATTAAAAATATTCCTCCACTTTTTTGAGAGGATTGGGTCGTATTATCCTAGAAGGATGACTAATCCTCTTTCTTTGTATAGCCCACGCATGTTTACTGTGTTAACCCATTTGTATTTTTTAATTCCTTGGCTGCTAAACCGAGAACAGCATTAAGGTCAAAGAGTTATGACCAGAACAGTAAGGTTAGAAAAAGGGCTTAGTGTTTATGATTTACCGGACCCTTTCCAGGAATATTCTTGCACCTAGGAATCGAAGGGGAAAAGAATTGGAACAATGATGGAAAGGGGGAGAGGCTTATTTAGTTAACCTACTCAATTTGAATTGGAACAGTAATGGAAAATCAGAACTTAATTGTCAAAGATATAGGTTTTGTTCCTTCTGCAGCTTTGACAAGAAACAAGTTGGAAGAATACACTTAATTAGGTACAAAACTACAATTAGAATGGATGGGATGTCATGATCCTCAGCAGTAGGGTTGTCTCTTTCAATGTGCCCCATGGTCAGGGAGCCTCGACCAATCAAGATATCCACATAAAATGACAGTAACAATAGAGAAACTCCATGGAGGTTCAGGAACATCTTTCCATATATATATATATATATAGAGAGAGAGAGAGAGGTTATGTTACTTATGTAGGGATTAATTAAGAAATAAACAAACTAATTAGAAACCAACTTGATGCTTATAAAGGGAAATTAAGGATAGAGAAAAGTTCAAGGAAATTAGGTCTAGAAAGGGAGTAGTCCTTCATAAATAAAGATAGTGCATGTTGCATTAGAAAAAGTCCAGCCAGGAAGGGGAGGAGGGGGTGCATGGGAATTGCTTTGTGCTATACATAAAAGCATGCATGGGAGTCAAACCTGGAGCCAAGTTGAGGGGACCAAACAAAACTAAATTAACATGTAATTAAAAGAAAAAATATTTTCATTATATATAAGATATGTATGAATACTTATCTCTTCTCGTAAATCTCGTCCCTCCAGTTGTGGAATTTAAATATGAAACCTCCAAATTGAAATCTTAATTAATTCTTAATTGTTGGGAGGACATCATAATATATATGTCATATATGATACTACAATGAGACAGAATAAAGCTTAGGTGTGTGAAAAAAAAATAAAATTTTATGTAAATGCATAGAGTATATAAAAAGTATATTTGGAAAGTCAAATACTGATATTTAATTACATTTACTCAAAATTGAGGACAAATGAATGGTCAATATTTTTTCCTTGAAATATGCAACCATTATCTTTGTCTTTCATCACAAGGTAAAATTATTAGTCTTAAATTAATTCAAAAACTAGTAAAGTTACATTAATTGCACTATCATGGCTATGAAATAAATTAATAAAATTAGTTATCAAATTGAATAAGTATTAAAATATACCAATATAAGGTTTTCAAATTTGACAATTAATTTAATAAAAACTTTAGTAATTGTCACAAATCTAATTATATTAGTAAAAAATAAGAAAAATCTTAAGTTTGTAAGAAAAGATTATTTTATTTAATAGATATATTTTTTGAGTTAGAAGTATGGTTTTGTAATATAACACTGTAACTAATTAACTAGGGTTTTTAATCTTCTTATTTCAGTTTCATTCTTTTTTTTTTTCACCAAAAAAAAAGTCTTTGAAATTATTTCATATATGTTTAAGTTTTATTGCTTTTGTAATTTCGGAATAATTAATGGTAAATGAAATTAAAAGTTATATAATGTGCAAACTGTAGAGAATATTACTAGATGTAATTGCATTTGTATATTATTACTCTTATTATAAATTTGTTGAGAAAAGGTCACATCATCTAGAAGCATCAAACATTGGAAGTTTTAAAATTGAGGAACCAAAATTGTCTCGTCCCCACCGAATTTCTGTGGTCTCTCTCCCACCTTCATCAAACGCATACGTGACACCATCCTTACCCTGAATTTATTTACACACTTAAATATTTAATTTAATAATAAATATGAATCCTATTGAAATTAGGCAACATTTATGTCCCGGGACTATTACTTTTTTTTTCAAAAGATTAATTTAATGGAGTGTACAACATCACCATTTATAAGCTTTTCAAAAAAAAATTTATTTATTTAATGTGAGATTTTTAAATACATCTTACTTACTTTTTAAAACTCTAAGTGTGACATCTTTGATTTCATGTCGTTTTAAATTTATATTTTATAAAATTTAATTAATCATATTGTTTAAAATGATAAAGATGAAAATTAAAAAATATTGATCATATAAAATTAATCGTGATAATTTAAACAAAAAAGTAAACATAATAAATAAATTTAAATAAATTTTTATTCTTCTCTTAAGTTCAATTAAACTTCTATATTTATTATTTGAAATCATATAAACCTTTAAGATTAATAATTAATTAATTGTTATTAATTAATACGTCACTTATTATTTTATATTTATATAACGTTGACGTTACAAGTAAAAAATTTTATATAACTATTTTATCATATCATACAAATATATCATATAATCATTCACTACCATATGTTAATATGTCATGTTAATATTATAAGATATAAAATAATAAGTAATATTTTAACTAATCATAATTAATTAACTATTGATTATAAAGATCTAAATATAAAAATTTAATTAAATATAATAAAAATAAAATTTTATTTAAATTTTTTTAAATAATTTAAAAAATCTTTAAAATAGTATGCCAAGAAAGTTCGATTTAAGATTACGTAGGACTACTGGTTCTCAAGTCTTGTCCCAATCACCTCCACGTTGAAAGCTTTGATGCCCCACCAAAACGAACAAATCAACAAATGAAAGAGTTTCTATGTGGTTTTCTCTTTCTTTCTCTTTTCCTTTGCTAGCTTTTCTTGTTTACATGGATTTAGTAACTTTCTTTCAAGGTAATGGAAGAAAAGCATCAGAATGGGTTCAGCTGTCCAAATCATGGAACTTCTTTAAGGCAAGCATATAGCTTTTCCACCATGGGGAGGCAGGAAAGGTAGGAGGAAGCACCTGTCTTTTAGCACATGATGTACAACAAGCTATCTACTTCTGAAATGATACTATATATTTTAGTTCTCTTTCTACATGGCAAGGAGCAACTACCACACATTCAATTATAATCCAAGCCATATGAAACAATTGCTATAATAATAAAAAGGTTATAAATCCCAAAGATAATTCAAACGATGGGTTTGCCATAAACAATGGTTTTGGAGGAAAATCCTCTGTTATGTGGAACTGGATATAAAGTTGCTTTGCTTTGGGAATTTCAATGGGGGTGTCCCATGGTCCTGTACAAATCACTATGATCGTTATTGGTTGCAGAGAATTATTTGTATGATGGACCACTAGGAAGGTTGCCTGCTTTGGAGGGGCATCTTAGTTCTTCTCAACCTCAGTAGCCATAGATATTTTCTTGCTCACTTTCCAACTAGTTAGAGCACATTAAATACTGTCCTTTACATGCCTTGAACATAAAAGCATATTCTTTATTTTTTTTTTAAAGTGGTGAAAATAAAATTGAAGGGAAAAATTTGGGTAGAGTTTTTTAAAGTGAAGTTCATAACATCACTTGCTCGTTAAAAATAATTAATTAATAATTAAATTTGAGAAAGCTGCATAAGTGACTTGTAATATAAGATCGTACAAGATTGTGGTTCATTTGGTTCTTTTTTTTTCTTTTGATCAAGAAAAAGAAAATAAATTTGAATATTAAAATCGATAAATTGATAGAATTAAATTATTAAATGAATAAATTGTAAAATTAAATTAACTAGTCGAAAGAATAATATGAATAATATTTAGTTTCTGTAAACTAAATATGTTATTACTATAAAAAGAAAAAGGCGAAGGGCCAGATCAGAGAATGTTGAAGCCGAACAAAACCATGTGTCTCCAACGTATTCAAGAAAGACAAACGAAAATCTTGAGGGATGGATTGTCTCTTTGTTTGTCTTTGAATATCCAACCATTTCAAGCCAATCATTTTGCCTTCAAAGAAGGGTCATCAATTTCGTCTTCTCATACCCTTTTATCTCTTGTCATCAATGTATAACAGCCACAACTACAAGCTGGTCCACGAATCATGTCTCTGAAATCACCGTCCAGAGGTCGGTTTAGGTGATGGTTGTTGGACCCAATTCTGGTGGGTTGTAGCCCATGGACCTGGCTTGCAATCCATTTTGCTTTTGCATATGTTGTTTATTTTTAGTCAATTCTTCATTGCAACAAACACTTTTGCAGGTTCAGCTTGCAATTCACAAAATTTTTAAGTTGAAATCTTAGTGTAGAGATAATGGCTTTTGATCAATACCTTTCGATGCACCCGTTAATTATATGATTAATATATTTACACAACTGAATTATAAATTTTACATGATAAGTGATGTAGTGAAAAATATTAATAAGAAAAGTTATGAAAAGGGAGTTGAATTCGAAATTTGCAATTGGTTTATTAGGATTATATATGTTTGATTTGGAAAAAAAACAGTGAATCCTTGTCATCAAATAAAAAAATTATTTTATTAATTATGGAATTAAATACTCAAATATTATATATATATATATGTATTAGAGAAAAACAAAAACAAAATTGACCTTTTTAGTTTGTTTAGATTTTGAGTTTGGAATTTAAAATCTAACTTTGTTATTTTTTTGATGCAAGAAGGATAAAATGATCATAAAATTGACATCATGTCATTGAAATAAAAACGGATTAACAATAAGATTTATGTGTGTAATTATATATATTATTTTTAAATAGAGTATCCATTTCCCATATTAATGGTTTTAAAGTGAATTATAATCAAATTCTGAGGAGACCAAGATAATTTATCATCAATCTTAATATAACGAATCTTTTGGTATTTTCAGGGATATATCTTGGGGCTAACCGCCTGTGTTCCCTTCAGTTTCCCTCTATCATTTGCTTCTCGTGCCTCACCTTGGATTTTTCGCTTGCCTTAATGCCTTTTGCTTTTACATTTCTTTGATCGGTCGAATCCACTCTCGATTTCGTTTGCCCACTCTTGGGTTCTTGTTTGTTAAAGTTAAAAAGCATGTGTTGCTAATTAAGTTTAATGGGTCAACCTTGTTAGTTTCATTGGAGCCCAAATTAAGGATCCCATGACAAATTGCTGAACCATTGGAATTATTATAAACATGCGCCGTCGAAACAAAGTGCCATCATTGATGACAAGAAAGCAAAGCACTAACTTTGATTGAATGACATATGCCTACTCTCCTCTTTTAGTGAACAGAGATAATGCCATGCAGAAGTGAAAAAGAAAGGAAAAGACTGCCTGGAATCATTTAGCTTCCTTTGCCTTTCATTGTCCTCTCATTTATAGTATGCAAAAATTGCCTAGTTTCAATCCTCTTTTTTTGTTAGAGACTCAATTTCAATCCAAATCAATCAGAATTCAAAGTAAAAAGTAATATTAAAATTCCATTATATGGAGATACACTGTGATAATGGGTGTGTAAATGAGTTGGATTAATTGTGACATTAGATAAGAAAAGAGGGATGATGCTAGATAAGTTAGCATAAGACTGATGGAAATTGGCTGACTATTGCAGTGCGTAAGGAATGTGAGAAGAGAGGAGAGGGTTAGTGTAGATAATGAGTTGGGAGAGATAAAACCATACAATGCAAAAAATAATGGTAAATAATTCCAAAAAACGATAAACATAATCACACGAAAAGTAAATAATGAAATATTTATCAACTTTTGCATAACAACAACTCTTCTTATCATGTTAGATCCGACAAATAATTTCGTGTCAAAATATTTATATATTTGACAAGTTTAATATTTCAATGAAATTATGTGAATTTGATAATTGATGTGTCAGCATTGAATTGGACGAATGATGAAAGATAATCAAATTAGCGAAAAGTTTTAACACAATGTTGAGAAACTAAATTGAAGCTTTTAGAACATTGACACCACAATGACAACACCCAAAACTTGAAAGATGAGCTAATGTAAAATTTGCCTTACAAAATTTAATTTTGTACAAGGTAACAGCTTTGTTCCTAAGAAAGCCAATGGTGAGAGAAGAGAATAATCTACTTTTTCAGAGTAGTATGATTATGCTTTTATCTTTTCATTTCAAGCTGTACAAAGGTTATTAATCAGTCGGCAAAATCTTGGAGGGATAAGTATAAAGGATGGACTCCATATATCAATTCTCCTTAAAAGCAATATGGTGGGAAATCTATGTAAAATAAGGATTTCCTTTTTCTTTTTCTCTTTTTCCTTCCTTAACTTTAATTAGATCAGCAAGTCTTTTCTCTTTGCTCTTATAATTCCATAAAGTTGTATGTTTTAGAGTCAATCATCAATCTATTTAGTTTACCTTGTTGTTTCTTATTTCATATTTATAAGGGCCAATCATCTAAACTAAATAGTACTTAAGCGATCTCTATTGTAGGTTCATAAATAATTTGACTCCCTTTCATTGTTTCTTTTTACATACGTTTCAATATAACTGTAATCATCTTATTCATGTGTAAGGAATTCTCAATTTTAGAGAAATTTTATACATCCGAACAATGGTGATAAATGTATTTAAAAACAAATGATGATAAAAAATAATAAAAGGGAGCAAGACTCATTGAATAGAATCAATTAAAAGAAAAAACGAATTGTAGTTCGATACAAAATTAGAGTACAATTATTATATATCATTCATATAGTAATTAAAATTTTGTACAATTATTGTATTCATTTCTCTCGTGAAGGAATAAAGTTCAAGATTTAAATCCACACTTTTTTCTATATATATATATCCAAAATATAATTATATATTACCGACACAAAAACTTATACCATTTATAGTTTCATTAAATCATTAATGAAAAGTACTAACTAATTGAAATAATTTTTGAGGAGTTAAAAGGTCAAATCTATATACCAATAATATCTTTTGATGTTTACCGACGTACGGATGATGTGCGATTTGTGTGAATTTGAAAAAAGATTCTCACGCACAAACAATGAAACTCCAATCTTCTAATCTTAGTCCATTTCAATAATTGAGAGAGGCACATTGTTTCACTACAATTATTGCTATCACTCTCAGCTCACCACAGTCTACAAGGACTTAGTTTGACAATTGCCACCTTGTTAAGCTGGAAAACAATTTTATAACTTATAGAAACTTATAAAAAATTAAGATATTGACTACTTATAGCAAACTCATTCATCAAATTATGCAATTAATCTCTATAAGATGTATAAAAAATGTGAAATTGATTTCTATATAATAATTTATATAAATTAAATTTTTGTATTTTTTTTAATTTGTAAATTTTAATCTAAACTTTTATTAATTTTATTAAATTTTCACTATTAAGTATGTTGATTTAATATTTTAATTAAATTAATATGACGTTGATTGAAATGATGTGATATTTTTTTATTAATGTGACGCTGACTATAAATTGACATAGTATTTATTATGTTGACGTAATATTGATTGCATTGATAGTAGTTTACTCATTTAAAAAGTCTAAAAGACATGATGAAATAATTATTGGGAGACGAGTCATAAATTCTAGTTCATGCATTACTATAAATTAACTGTCGGTAATAATTAAGATTATTTTCACTTAGTTTTGTGCTACCATATTTAATGGTGATAATTTATGATGTTAAGATTTAAATTAAAATTAATAAATAAAAAAATAAAAATTTAATTTACACAAATTGTTATATGAAAATTAAATTCATATTTTTTTATAAAGTACATAAATAATTACATAATTTTATCCAAACTCATGATATGGTTCTAAGGGTTTCATTGTGGTAATCAGCATGGGGCCTCCATAATTTATTATATCGAAAACATATTTATTGAAATTGACTTATCAAAGTAATAAGAGAAGCATTTTTCAAGAACATAAATAGTGAAAGTCATAAGTCGAAAAGTAAATATGCAGCTTTCCTTTTTCAACTTTACTAAAGTATGTTTGAAATTATTGCCAAATATTGACTGATTTGATTTACTATTGAAAGCAAATGGACATGTTCTGCATGTGAATTAACACTGTTCATAGGTATAGCCCGCATCCATAATTTAAGAATAAGTTAATATTTGATACACTTTGGATGTATAAATATTAATAGAATAAATCATGTCATTACAAATTTATTTATTTATTTTTGAGTAATTTTGTATAAATTATTGATCTCATATTTGTACTTCATTTACTTAATTATTGGTTATGATTTCAATTTTAGTTTTGCTTTAACTGTATTTGATTTGGAATTTCACTAACTTTACCTAAGAATTTTACTTAATTAATTTTTCTTATTTTTAGAAGATACTAGTATTTATTGTCATATATGTTGGTAGTAAAGACTTGTTTTTTTTTTTACAAAAATTTATTTTTAAATAACAATTATATATAAAAGACAATTAATGTTTAAATTATATATAATTGACACTTTATAATATTAATCTATGAATTATTCAATATTATTAGAATCCAGAAAAACAATTTCTTAATGGAAGTCATTTAATGCAATAAGAATTTTTATTTACAAATTGAATAAATCTTATTAACATGTATAAGAAAAAAATATTTTTAATGAAAGTCACTTGATGCAATTAAAATTCTTATACATTTTCATATTAGATAAATCCTACTAATATTAACAATAAAAAAATTTAAAATGATAATTTAAAAATATAATAAACAAATATGACTATTTTCATGAATTAAAATTTTTTCCAATATCCGTGCTTAATATATATATTATACACTTAATTAATTGCTATGAAAAAAAAATTTAGTCAATAACTTTATATTACTATAGATTTATTTCAATCTTAAAATAAATGAATGATAAAAGGATTAGCAAATAGACAAAATATTCAAAAAAAATTATCCTCTCAGAAGTACAATAAATTTTTTTTTCCTTTTAAACCACATGAATTTAGGGAAAAAGGAAAAATTATAAAAACAATATCCCTTCAATCACTTTTCCTTGACTGAACAAAAGAACAATTTTGCCACTTTATCTTTAATTTATTTTCTTGTAGCTAATGGACCAAGCAAAATCATTAGTCTTGGTCTTTGACCTGACAATTCTACTAATTCAGCAGGAAATTAAAGAGCTTTGGTACATTGCTTTTTCAATATAAAAGGAAGCTGGAAGCACATTCACCCATACTTCCATTGACCACTCAAGTTAACACTGATATGAGAAAGATCTCACATAATTAATATAGATTTTAGGCCATGGGATCTAACATATATATCAGTAATGAATAATGGTATGTGATAATAAATAATTATTTTTTATTAATAATTAGGCACTTCTATATTTTGCTTTTTATGTTATACTGTTATCAAATCAGCCATATCTAATAATAGTTTAATCCATCTGCAGTAACTAATAATTAGAATGAACTCCCAATTTCAGCAATTTCTTTTCCTATCAATTAATAAATTAATATAGACACAAAAAGGTGGAGAAGAAGAAGGTGGAGATAAGACATAAAATTATGGAATTAATATTAAATTATAAGTAAAGCAAAAACAATAAGTATGGGTTAATAATGAAGGTGATAATCATTACAACATAATATTTTCTGCATCACTGACTGGTGAACCTCGTACGTACTGAAAAATTAGCACAGAAGAGAGAGATTTGTAATGATTTGATGATCATGATGATGCTTTATTGATATTTATAATATAAAAATAAAGCAAGGATAATATTTTTATTGACAAACTACTTATAACAGTAGGCAATCTTAATTCCCAATTAATTACAAACCTTTTGCTTTTCTGTAAAAAAAAATTACAAAAGTGAAAGAAAATTAAGCTATGGGGATATTCTTCTCAAATTTGTTTTCAAACTTTTTTTTGGGACTGAATTGCTAATTGGATTTGGTCCAGAGTGTACTTCATGCAACTCTTTCCTTTTAAAATGATAGTCACCTCCAATAAATGGCTGCATTTAGAGGCAAGAAAAAAATAATTAAGTAATAGATTATACCTAGCAAAGGGTAAAAGAGATATGCAATTGCTTTTCCATTTTCCTTTAGGAAATGAATGAGATCATAAAACATGAACAGAAAAGCAAAAGGAAAATGAATAAAAAGAGATTGCAAAAATCAAAGGTTAATTCTTACTGTATCCTGATCATCAAGATCCATAGATGATTCTCTAGCTTTATCAATCCCAAAATCTAAAGCACAAAAACCATTTCAAATTAACTAGGTAATCAATATTGAGAGAGAGAGAGAGAGAGAGAGAGAGAGAGAGTACCATCAAGTTTTCTCATGGCCAAAGCTGAATGATGAAAGAGATGGGAGAGCAGCAAAATAAGAAGAAAATATGATAAGAAATTCATAGCTTTAATTGTCTCATGAGGAAGGGGAATAAAATATATGAGGGATAAGGATAGAGGGAACAGATAGATAATATGCATATGAAAGAAGAGAAAAGGGTTTTTTAATTTAATTAATGGAGGGGAACAGAAGAGGATCCAAGTAACATAGGTTTTGAGGAAAAATAACAAAAAGAGACTGTCTTTTAGCGGGTGAAGGGGTGGACAGGTTTGGTTAGTAAGACAGTGGATTGTTGGAGTTTAAGTTTGAGATTCTTACTAATTAGTACAAACCATCATCCACATAGGCCATAGCCCAATAGTGGATATCAAGATAAAAATGACCCTGCAAAGGATCGATGTTGCCATAAGCTTACTATCACTTCAGAGTTTAGAGTTAAATCTTCCAACACCCAATCACTACAATCCAATTGAGCCCAATTAGAATCTTCTGTAATAATTCCTTCCCATCATATTTTTTTTTTAAGGGGCAAAGTTATCTAGGTCGAATTTGTTAAGCCTAACTATGTTTGGAAACTATGAGTGGAAGGGAAAATTGGAAAGGCATGGAGCAGAGAAGAGTGGGACGGAGGGGTATGAGGATTTCATTGATTGTAAATAATGAAGATAGAGAAAAAAAAATATGAGCATGTTGTAAATTTTTTTTACTTAAATAGTGTTAGAAGAATTTACCAAAGGGATCGAAAGGGGTTGCACTCTGACAACTTCACAGCCCATAGAAGTACAAACTTCGATCGATCTACTAGTTAGCACCAATTTGCTTCCACTTTGAAATGTCCCACCTCCATGAGAGAAAATTGAACCCAAACATCATCTACGATGAAGACATATCTCTTTTTTTCCAAAATTTCCATTAATGCTTCTGCTTGTTCTAGTTCATGCTCAGGAAGCCGTTCATTCATAGCACTTGCAATATCCCTTTGTAATTTAACAATATTGAGTTCCTTTTGACACGGTGACCCAAATTACCTTATCAAACCTAGGCACCTTCAATAATTGATTGTTGATGTGCTTCATGATGGTTGTTTTTCCTATACCTCCCACCCCACAAATCCCAATCATTTCAACTACATCTCCCATCAAGTGTCCCCAAATTTTTTCTTTGATACTAATTTCACCTTCCAAATGCCCTATTTGCAACCTCACTCCAGAGGTTAAAGGTCTATCAAGTACTAGAGGTTCAGGATAACTTCCTCTTACATTGATTTTCTCTGCTTCTTTAATTTTTTGGGCTACATGTTTGGAGAGGGTTTCACGGGGAAAAAAAGAGCAAACTTGTATTTTTTTTTTCGAACAATTTGTACTTCATCATTGATCTTTTCAACATCTTGAAGCCATTTCTTCACTTCTTCCTTTACTACTTTCCCCCATTGAAGCTCCACTTTTATTCTCAAATCTATATCACTCTTCCGAATATTTAGAATATCTAGTGTGCTTTGAAGATTATTCATCCTTTCTTCAAGTTTTCTATGATGATCGATGTATATACACGCTATATTTCCCATGCACTTTTGCCATTTCAAAGATTGGCCCAACAAGCTCCATTGGTAAACTCCTAAAATGTAAAATCAATGTATCTTAAAACGTCTGACTGATCAGTTGATAAAACATTCTACAAAAAAAAAAGTAGGGTAAATGATATGCTTATTGTTTATGAGCATGAGGATCATTATTTGTGAAATTGACCGGGTATACGTGCCATGTCAATTATTTTGAAAAAACAATAATATGATTAATTAAATAGGTTAAACATGTAATAAATTATTTAAGTGAGTTAACTGAGTTTAACCTCTTAAGATATGAAATTATCATGTTATAAATATGTCAACATGTTTAAACTATAAAATATGATTATATAAAGTTCAAACACAATTTAACTCTATGTCGTATTTATGTCATGTTAACAGATTGCATCAACAAATTGCCAAGTCTATTCTCTACCAATGAGCATAAACTTAAGGTCGAATTATGAGTCCATTTGGTAATTAGTTGAAATTAAATTACTAACATTTTCTGTGAAAAACATTTTACTGAAAAATCTAATGCTTTTTATCATTAAATAAATTGAGAAAATATTTTATATTTTTGGATCACTTTGTAGAAAAAATTTCATCATGACCCATCTTCAAAAACATTTTCATCTTTAATAATTTTCTACTATGACACCATAAAAATATCAACATTAATCAATTACGCAAAACATCCATTTTTTTTTTAAAAAATTTTAAATATATCATATATTAATACTATTTAACATTTTTATTTATTCATTTCTCATCATATTATTATATTTATTAGTTTGTTAAGTGAATAAAATCATAAATTAGAAATTAAAATAATGAGAGATTTTCATGTGTGAAAATTTTATATTTTATATTATATAAAATTATTTCTTTAAATCGATCTTAATTGTTTTGTATTATATAAATTATTGTAGTATCTTAGTTAAAATAATTATACGTGATATATCCCTACGAAATGATTAAAAATAGTTAATGATGTTTCGTTGGGAAAAAGATTAATGCTGAATGCAAGAGATTACAAAAAAAAAAAAGAAATAATAGGATCCATCCCATGACGAGGGCAGCAGGAAAAAGAATGAAAAATGTCTTACAGCTTCTAACGATACACCATATTTTCCTCAATATGATTTTTTTTCTTAATCCGAAAATAGTTTTTTTTCAATTAGCAAACAAGGGAAAATGATTAAAAAAAATTTCAAAAAATGTTTTTAGTTTTACAAAATGAAACCTATGTAAAATCTCAATGCGGTAATTATTTTTATTTTTTCGTATTTATTTTTTATTATATTTCATTTCATAATTGAAAAATAATTTGTCTATAGAAAGTGATTAAAAAATTTTTCAAAAAAAGTTTTTATTTTTACCAAATGAAACCTACATCAAATCTTAATGCTCTAATTATTTTTATTTTTTATTTATTTTTTATTGTAGTTCGGTTCGTAACTGAAAAATAATTTGTTTATAGAAAATTTTTTTAGTGTAAAATATTTTATTGAAAAATATAATATCTTTTGTTATTTGGATTAATGATGAAAAATATTTTCTGTTATTTGAATTATCTTGTAGAAAATATTTTGGTCAAAAGACCTATCCAGTCTCTGTACTCTTCAATTTTGTTCAATTTAATCTTTATATTTAAAATCGAAGTAATTTAATCCCTTAATTTTAAAAATTACGTCAATTTAATCCTTTCCTCGAATGACATCCAATTTTATTGTTAAAGAATGATGTCATCAATGATATTATTGTTGACATCATTGATGACATGTCACATTTTGATGATGTGGCATTGAAATGATGACATGGCATGCCATATGCCAACGAGTGATGACGTGGTAATGCCACATGGTACAATGCAATGATGTGGCGTGTGTTGATGTAACACTGACATGTTGACATGTCAGTGCCACATGGCAAATTAAAAAAAATTTTAAAAAAATTTTTTTGCCACTTCATAGGGGTTAATTGAACAAAATATGTAGTGCAAGAACTAAATTGAACAAAATGAAGATACTGAAGGACTAAATTGAAAAAAAATTTTAAAAATACAAATCTTTAAGTAGATTATTGATATGCTTACTAATAAGCAAAATATTTAAATGTAAAAGCTCTATGGTATTAAAAAAATATATAAATATTTTATGATTTGATTATTTGATTCTAGAATATGTAAATTAATTTATCTTTTTTATAAAAATTAAGTTTAAATTCTCCTTTTATAAATTTTTTTTTAAAAAAATTTATACTTGAAGTCAAATTTAGATGAATAACTTGCATTACGTTAAAATAAAATAATATAAAATGACTAAATAAATTTTTTTTCTTCTATTTATAATAAAATAAAAATTTGAAATTTATTTAACTTAGTTTTTAACTTAAGTTAAAGTTAAATTAGCAAAATATGTTGATTTAGTTTTTTCTTTTAAAAAAAATGAAGAACAGAGATATGTAGTTGGCGATAATTATAAAATAATTCCTTATTCTAATTTGCTTAATTTGGACATGACAAACCTCCTATTACAACCATAGAATCTGAGCTCCACTCTTTGAATTATTTATTTATTTATTATGTTTTTATTTTGTTTAATATTTCAAGTTATATTTTTTAAGTTAAAATTTCTTAGATTAATGATTGCATTTATGGTTGATAAAATTAAATATTACTGTAAATATTTGTACCATTTTATTTTGTTAATAAATTTTTTATAGATCCAAATTAATAATTTAAATTTAAATTTAGCAGAATTTGATGTGATATTTGAATTTAAATAAAATCGTTTTATAAGAAATTTTGAGTAAATTTAAATAAAAGGTAAATTGGGTAAGATTTGAATAATTTAAAAAAAATGTGTATTTGTAAATTGTGAAAGTTGCAACTAAACAACATATTTTATTAATTTGAGTAAATTTAAATAAAAGGTAAATTGGGTAAGAGTTGAATAATTTCAAAAGAATGTATATTTGAGTACAAGGACTAAATTGAATAAAATTGAAGAGTACAAAGACTGGATAGGTCTTTTGACCAAAATATTTTCCACCATGAACCATCTTCAAAAAATTTTCCATTTTCAATAATTTTCTAACATAACTATAAAAATATCAGTATTTATCAACTTTGCAAAATATCCATAATATTTTTTTCAACATTAAAAATATTACAAATAAATAATATTTAATACTCTTTATTTATTTATTTCTTATCATATTGTTATACTCGTTATTTTGTTAAGTGAATAAATCATAAATTGAAAATTAAAAAAAATGAGAGATTTTCATATGTGAAAAACTTATTTCCTATTTTATATAAAATTTTTTCTTTAATTGAGCTTAATTATTTTGTATTAAAGATTGTAATATCTTAATAAAAATAATTATAGAGGTATGATCCATATGAAATAGAGTTTATACAATACAAGGATAGGCTTTATTAAATATGTTAGTTCTTTAGCTTCAAGTACTCCTACCAAGTAATGAAATTGGTGGAAAGCTTCGAGCAAGTAATATTATATAGAACAATAATGGCAATCAATGTATATAGTTGACCATGTGAGTAATTGAATCAGCAAATGCAGAGGGTGCCAAAAGACCATGGTAAATCAAACTTCACCTTTAATCAACAAATTACAATTAGATTAAAGTACTACAATAATAAACATAAAAGAAATTTCCACAACATAACACATCGAATAAATTAGAATATCCAAAATAACATCACGGGTTTAGCTTATCCTTGGTCATGAGTGATTGCCATTGTCTATCACTTTGTTGCAGGCCGAAGACTTTGATTGCCTACCGTCAGCTTCTGAATAACAAGACATTCTACAGTAGAAGAAAACCCAAGAGAATGTACCATTAGAGACAATGATATGGCATAATTCTGATCAATTTTTGTTACTTGAGAGCCAGAGAGCAAAAATATGTAGACTTACTAGTAGAAAAGAGGAGTTTTGTTAAACATCTTGCCCACTTCAATTGTCCTTGTATTAGTACTGCAAGAAGGCCCGAAGGATAGTCTTTGCATTTGGATGATCCCACTCCACTTCATCCCATTCTTCTGAGTTTATCTCAATTCTTCGAAGAGAAAGAGGAGGCGATAGTTGGCCATTGACAAGATCCCAAGTGGTGCAATAGATGTGGGCAGAGCGGCTGCTTCAGCTTTCACAAGCATCGACAAGCTATCTAATTCTGAAAGAAGTAAGTTCTCGAGGTTGCCAAGTGAGCTGCATGATGAAGGAAATACTGATAAGTCCAACACACACTCTACCCCTTTACAGTCTATAAGATCACATACCCTCAACTGTGTTGCTTTGTGGAAGAAGGAAATTTCGCTTAAGCTTCTCACATCGTGGCATTTAGAAATCCTTATACACCTAAGGTCATTTGGGAGCAATATTTGATCTTCTCCTCCTATCTTGCATCCACATAATATCACATCTTTTACAAAAGATTCTGACCATAAATCCTTTTCCTGTGATCCCACAAAAAGCTTGTAAAAAGTAGGCCTTTCGCCTTTTATAGACTTGATATACGTATTAAAATCTTGCAGTTCATGAAACCTTCCAACAAAAGTCTCTAGTTTCATCAATGCTGCTGCCTCCTTCCCTTTTATCTTTAATGTTCTCGATTGCCAAGAAACTACCAAGAATTGAAGACGAGAGAGCCTAGGTAGTATTCCTGTTGGTATCTCCTTTAGCCTAGAGGAAAATAAGTCAAGATATCTGAGGTTTACCAACATTTCCATACCATCAGGAATCTCCTCTATACTTGTAAAATGAAGGTCCAATTTTTTCAATGCCCTAAGCTTTGCTAGTGAAGGCTTAACTTTTTGCACCCAACAAGTATTAATGAGGTAAGATTTTCCAAGTTGGATATGGTGTTAGGTAAATACTCAACATTAGTATAAGAAAGATCAAGAACTTTAAGTTCATGCATGTTCTCAAAGAATGATTCTGGAATCCTCCTTGAGAAATCATTCCTCTTCAACAATAAGGTTGAGAGAATCTGACATTTTGGTGAGATATCAGGAGAGATTTCTGATATGGAATTACACATCAAGGAAACTTTCTCAAGACCTTCTTTCCATTCATGCTGACCTGGGAGCTCCCTCAACTGCATACCCGCTTTTACCATAAAGCGAGTGCCATTTTTACTTTTGATATACACTGCCATATCTCTCAAGACATCATGGATCTTGACAGTATTTCCATCATCAACCCTCTCTATCAGGCAATTATTTTCAAGCTTGTTTAGTATAGTATGACCCCTATCATGCATTGCTTGTCTGGTTCCTAATTCATCAATGAATCCCTCGTCGATCCAGTATTCTATCAACTCCTTCCTTGAAATTTTCCAATCTTCAGGATACAAAGAGCAATATAGGAAACAGTTTTGGATTTTTGAATCCTGTAAATGATCATAACTAAATTTCAATCGCTCAAATACTTCAATATCTGTACCTTTCACACTTTTAACACATTTACGTAATTCCTCTAGTGCATTCCTCCACTCACGAATGTCGGATACTCCCTTCATACTCCGGGCTATTGTGACAATAGAAAGGGGTAAGCCAGCACACTCATCAACAACATGGCTTGCAATTTCTCCCAAAGGTGGATCTTGCAGAATACTGCGTTCCGAGTTATCTAGGAATAAGTTCAGGGAGTCCTCTTTGGAAAGTGGTTGCACTTTGATTACCTTACAACCCATATTCATACACACATCAATTGATCTGCTAGTTAAGACTAGTTTGCTCCCGTTTCGTGTTGGTTGAGGAATACCAACCTCCACCAAAGAAAACCAGTTCCAAACATCATCTAAAATCAACACAAATTTCTTCTTTCCCAAAATATCCGTCAATGCTGCTGCACACTTCACTTGATCCTCAGGTTCTGGAAGATTTTCCTTCATGGCATCTGCAATGTTTTTTGGTAACTTAACAATATTAAGTTCTCTTGAAACAGTGATCCATATCACTTTATCGAACTCAGACTCCTCCAATAGCTGATTGTTGATATGCTTCATGATGGTAGTTTTCCCTATTCCTCCCATTCCACAAACTCCGATCATTCCAACCTTATCATCCATCAAGTAATTCAAAATTTCTTCTTTTGCAGTCGTTTCACCTTTTAAAGCCATTGTCCCCAATGTCACCCCAGCTGGTGAAGGCTTATCAATTACTAGAACTTCATGGAAATTGCATTGACAAAGTTTCTTTGTTTCTTCAAGTTTTTGGCAGACAAGTTTGCTTAACTGGGGACGTGAGAAGCATGACACAGCCTGCGCCTTTTGTTCTAACATTTGTATTTCATCATTGATCCTTTGTACATCTTCAAGCCACTTCTCCACTCCCTTCTTTGCCTCTTTCTGCCATCCTATCTGTGCTTCTACAGTTGATTCCATATCGCTCTTTCGACAATTTAGATCTTCTAATTCTCTTTTGAGATCATTCATCCTTTCTTCAAGTTTCTTGCAATGATCAATGTAGGTACAAATTGGAGCCACCAAGAGCTTGACCGTCTCAAGAATTAGCCCTAAAAGCTCCATAAACCTATAATGTAACACCACATTAGTAAAATTCTGAATATATACATATATTTATTTTCTTAATTAAAGCTTAAATGTTTGGGAGATATATATATATATATATATATATATACAAAATAATTACAAACAATTTAAACGCCAAAGTAAACCAAGTTCAACCGTGTAATCAATCAATATCTATATGTATATCTACACTATATATAAATGTAAGAGCCTAATTTCAATTATAAATTTATCTATTAGCAAGTAACAACTGAAACAATTAAGTAACTGTGTGCCTACATTGTAATTGAACTAGAACTTTCATAACCACAATTAATTGAACTAATCTGTCTGCGTTTTAAAATTCAAACAAATAATTATGCAAACTCCTAAAATATTAGAATTTTAAAGATCAAATAATGAAAATATCGATAATTAAGATGAATACTAATGAGAATACAAAAATAAAATAAAATGGAGAAAGGGCATCAAAGTTGCAAAATAACAACTGGAAATAAAGAATCATTTATAGCAAAAGGTGTTCATGGAAACTGATATGAAATAATCATACCTGGCCTGGCAGAAGAAGAATGTTACTACCACAAATTGTCTATATCAGATAGATGAGGAAGGTCAGAGCCACAGTAAACTGTCACGAGGAAAGTGTCTCTATCCCACATCGGACAGGAATGGGAGGTCCTGAGTTTATAAGTCCTGGACTCTTTATAAGCGGGTGTGCTGCACACCCCCATAAACGCGTTTATGGGGGAGAGAGTAATGATCCCGTGGCAAAACATCCTTGTTACCTTGCAAATGAATGATATTTTCTTGGGAAAAATCTGATATAATAAAGAAAACAGAAAAAAAAATTATAACTCCAAAACCCAAAGATTGTTTAACAGAGAGAAATTCAAAGGAGAATAAAGCAAAGGTAAATACCTGGCCTGGTAGGATGTTACTTCAAATTGTTTGATGTTCTTAGGAAAAAAAAAGGCAGCAGGAAGTAGTGCTATCCAATTCTTTGTTACAAAGTTATGAAATATGGAGCAAAAGGACCAAACGAAGGAAAATTAACAAGAACCAACATAGAATATTGGGGCTATGTCCTTGGGGAACACTTGAAGATCTAAGGAAACAAGATTCAAAGTAGATGCTTGCCTCAAGTTAAAGAAAAGTTCAATGGCTGTCTCAGAGGAATGAAGGTAAGAACATTCCAAAGGTCACATTACATCAATTAGAAATTAATGTGCTTATTTTGAATGTCAACCACTCTTCAAACAAATAACCAATACACAACATTTATATTCCTGATATGTAAATGCTTCTACATGTAAAGGATGTGATGTTTTCTTTTTAAAAACATAGTACCAAAAGTTAACACTTTAAAAATATCATTTAACTATGGCATTATCAGTTTATCAATATATCATCACAACTAGTTTTCTGGCTCTTGGCATGTTTATATATATATATATATATATAAGCAATATTAATTCTAAATCGAGTTAAATTTAGGTCAGTTTTGATAGTAATTTGTATTATATTAAATTTAAATATTTTTAATTATCATTAAATTTAATTTTGAAATGAGAAAGAAACAAAACTCTATGCTCAAATTAAGTGTAATACCCATTAAAATTTTTATACTTATTTAATATTGCCTTTCTGTTTATAATTCTATGTGAAATTTTGTTACAATATATATTTTTAAAATTCTTATATTCTTATATTTAAAAAAAATCGGCCCATCTTGTCGTAATTGCAAGTAAGGCCAATGGGGCTTATTAGTGAATAAAATATGAAAAAAAAAAGGATTATTTTTGCGAATGAAGGTTGATTATTTGTTTATACTAGTTCTATGTCTGTTTAAGAGAATTGAGAGGAACAAACCCTAGGAGAGAAAAGAAAAGGTAGAGAGAAAGGGCAAATTCCTTCAAGAAAATATTAATTAAGGTAAGATCGATTATACTTTAAATTTATGAAATTTTTGTGTTTTGCATAATTTTATACAAAAGTCATATATTTATTTCAAGTTTATTTAACTTTATGCTACTGATGTCATTGTGGTGATTTTTCAACGACATGTTAGGTATCAATGAAAAGGTCTTAAATAGACTTTCCTAATAGTTTTTGTGGTACTTTATTTTATTGAATAGTTAAAGATTTATTAATTTTTTAAATTAGTTGAAAACTTTTTTTTTATAATTCTAAATATCATCATGATAATTTCAAATTTTTGATTTATAAAACTTGTAAATTTTATAATCTTTTCGACTGAAATAAATTTGTATGTTACAATATGACACAAATACGTCAAGTTGGTCTTGAGTTCATCACTAAAATCAACTGGGGGACGGAGCCGTAGGCCAAATGGCCAACAAGAATCTAGAATTTCATAAATTAGAAAATTTTGTTTTAACTATTCCAATATTTTATCAATTTTACTATAATATTTCATAAGTTTTAGTTATATAAATTTTATTGAATTTTTACATAAATAATTATAAAATTATTGTTCATGTTGTAGATTTGATAAAATTTATAAATATGATATATACCTGAAATTAATATTAGATTTTCATTACAAATTATATTGTTATTGATTTTATGATTTAAACTTTACTTTTCAATTTTTACATAATTTTTGAATATTTTCTTTTATAAAATGAAAATCTCTTTTATAAAAGAAAATCTCTTCTATTATTTTAAAATGACTTGACTAGGTGAAAAGTATGCTATATATGGTGTATTAACCTATATAATTTATAGTTTATAGTGCATAACTATATACTATGTATAGTGTATTAATACTTATTACATATAACTAACACATTGCTATAACTGTATAGTATATATGTATATAATAGCATATAATAGTCTATTGTTATTAACTAATTAATATATTAACAAGTATATATTATAATATAATGATATAGTGATATTAACTCATTAAGTCATTAATGTATTAATATATTAATATATAGTATATTAACAAATTACTATGTTAAATTATTAATATAAGTTATACTGCTATGATATACTAATATTAATAATTTAATATAAGCTATTATATTAATATAGGTTACACTATATTACTATAGTCTATAGAATATAGAGTATATATTGTATATCAATAAATATACACTATATATTATAAGGTATAACTACTCTATAACATATTAACTATGTTAATATAATAAATTATATTATATAGTTCGATGTTATTATTATTTTTTAAAATAAAAAATCGAATGGATTTGAATCAATTTTGAAGGATTTAATTAAAGACTTTTTGAATAAAAAGTTAAATAGCAGAATTTTATTAACTCTTACTAACTGTAATTAATACTACATGCCAAATTAACCAATCATTTCTTTGGCCATTGCAATAACACATTCATGTTTCATTGTAATTATTAAATTTTGATTTACTTTCATTTATAAATTTTTGTCCAATCCCAATTATAATGTCAAAATGAACTTAATTAAATCTTAATTTTACAGTTAAAGATTAAAAATAAAATTTGAAGTAATAATAATAGTTATATTGCGGGCAATAATAATAGTTATAATTAAAAATAAAAATAAATTTTCCATGTATGACGACAGCAAGTCACAACAAAGTAGAACCCATTGATTGTAAACCTTGGAATTTATAATTCGAGCTTATTTAACCAAAACTATTGTCTCCTACAGTTGACATTCCCACACCCGAACCCACCAAATTCCTAAACCCCCTCGCCACCCCCAACCTCCATTATAGAACAACCGGTACGGCAGAACAACTGTCTGCCTTTACTTTTGTTGCTTTATAAAGGGGCTGAATAATTTTCTGGGTTTTTCTTTGTTCAACGAAAAGGAAAAACCATGGGTGAGAATAATCAGATGATAGAAGAAAAAGATTACATTCTTTTAAAGGATTTCAAAGTGGAAATCGAAGTTGAAGAAGGAAAGGGTTTTATTCTCTGTTTCTGGGTTTATATGTTCAACCCCAATGCATTCCCGGCCACCATTCTTAAACAGGTCTAAAAACTACTGCTCCTTTTTCACTCGAAATTTTACTTCTTTGGGTGAGGAAAATTACCCATTTCTCATTTATTGGCTTTTTAAAAAAATGATTTTATGAGTCTTATTAAAAGAAATTATTGGTTTCTTGAGCTGATTAGTAAGCAGGGGTTAAAGCTGCTTCTTTTGTCTTTCTTGGTTTCTCTTTTCACTCAAAATTTTGCTTTTTCGGTTGTCAGGAAGAATACTTGTTTCTCATTTAATGTTCTTTTTAATGATTTTATGAGTGTTTTTGTGTATGAGAGAAGTTTTAAAAACTGCCATTATCCTTTCACTTTCTGTGGTTCAAAGAAATTAGAAACCTTTGCCTTTTCCTTTTTGGTATCAAAATGCAGTTTTTTGTTTCTTTTGTCGCTTTGATTCTCTTGTTACCATCTAACAAAGCAAAAATCATCATCCTATTTATTGTTTTGATGGGTATTTTAATTTGTATTTGTCATGTATGTTTACAGGAGTCTTTTTGTTTCCATTCTTCTAATACGTTGAACTCTTTTCTGTTTATAGGTGTACTCAGAGACTAACTGTAGTGCTCCTTTACTTGTTCTTAACGAAAAGACTTTGATGCTTTTGCCATTGACTTGCTTACACAATGAAGTCCCTGATCCTGGAAATGCTGCTTTGTCAACAGAAGTTCTGAAAGTGTCTACACAGATTGAATATCCTCAGTACAAATGGATACATGTTGCATACGAGGTATGCGTTTAACATCTGAGGGAACTATTAATATAAGGACATGATTAGTTTTGAGAGTTGCATCTTGATTGATAGTCTTTTTTGTTTCTTTGATAACTAGTCATAACATTTTGGATTGTTTGAGATAGTTTTGGAAAGGAGAGAACAGAATGGACTGGTTTTGATTTGGTATGTTTGTTTGCCTTGATTTCTAGAGGTGCAGTTCATGTGGACAGTAGGCTCTTTACATTTTCATCTGCCTGGCTTTTTGTTTTGTGCATAACATGAAACATTTGATATGGATTGATATTGAAAAATAATGAATTAAGCTAGTAGAAGCATTTCTATGTAAATTCTATAAATACAGGGACAGATCCAAAACATTACATGGATTTGTGGAGTAAATGAAATGAGCAAAGATGAAGCAGGCAAGTATGTATACAAAATTTGAGGTTATGTGGAATACACCAATCTATGGCCAAGGTGTAAGAGAAAAATGAAGAGGGTAAAATAAAGGAAAAATGAAATTAAAACATCAGGTTGATGGAGTAAAAGCTTTTGAGGTAAAAGTTCTCAGTTTGGATAACTCCACTGTTTCTTTTCCTTCTTTTCACTTCAAAATGGAGAAATTACACTTACCTTTGTGCCTCAGGTTTCATTGAGGCATTATTTCAATTGTGCTTGATGGAGGAATACTTATTTGGTTGCTCCTGGCTGTCATTATGTATGTCAACTTTTTTTTTTCTTGTCAGGTTTCTGCCGATTTTTTGCGGCTTCACATTAATGCGGAGATTGCAGGAGAGCTGCAGCTCTCTTCCTTGTTGAACAAAGGTTCCATGCAAAATGGCTTGAGGAAGACAACGGTAGTTGGTATTACTGGTGGTAATGATTTTCAGGGTTATATCCATGATGCAAAAGTCTTGCCTTCAACTTTGTCTATAAAGGATCAGTATGTTCAGGTGCATTTTACTTGTAGTTCTCATGTTTCCTTGACAGTTTCTCACAGCTTGTAATTTTTCCTCAAGATTTAGAACACTAATATGAAAAACTGATGCCAGAACCCACCTCTACAATTGTCCATTGATGAATCATCTGCCTCTGATATTGAAGAAGACAATGGCTTTTGGAATATCGTTGGTGGCAAGGTAGACACCAGAGGGCTCCAAGCTTTTTTGCTATAAGTTTTATACTTAAATGAAAACAGTTACACTTTTCTTTTGTGGTCTTGTTATTAGGTTATTTTTACAGTTTACATTTATTTATGGATATGATTCTATTATCAATGCTAATGTTATTTTGTGTCTACTATTCTAATAGTACCAATAGAATCCCTTTTGTCTTTGGATGCGGCCATTCAATGTTCCTTCTTGGTATTTCAAGTGTCATGGTTAACAATTATTGAGGCTAAGTACCAATTACTACCTAATTATGTATGCTCTTGCTCATCTAAGCAAAGCTTTTACATCACTTACGGAGGAAACATGATTGATCATTTATGTAACGCCAGTAGTGTTCTTTTTAAACTTCTCATGGATAACTTTCTTATTTCTTACACAAGGGCACCGTAGTTGTGGTGAAAATTTTCTGTAAACAATTTCTTACCCCAGCTTTATATTCTGGTCCTTCGGGTGCTTCTGTTTCAACAATAATTTGTTATTATTTTTATTCATCTGAAAGTGATATCTTCAGAAACATATTTGTTTACTTGTATGCTATATATATGGGCTTTTTTTCCAACTTTATATTATTTTCTATTGGAAGAGACACATAAATTGGCTATCGAATTCAAAAATGTATCCTTATATTGATGTTGGATTGTAAAATAATAAATTGATAGCTTATCAAGTTGAACACCATTGTGCTTCAGATTAACCATGAATGTTGGGTAGGTGTTGGTATGGATCTTTGCTTTTATGTTGAAACCTCCTGGAACCAGAAAGTTATAAAGACCTTTAAAGTCAAAGGAAAAAGGATATTCCTATGTTGGTATCTAAACATGGTTGATATTATAGCTTTTATCCTTGGCCTTTACTTTACGGATTGTCAAGCATTTGATTGTGGTAATATGGCTGCTCATTGCGTAGAATACAATACAGTTCGCAACCATAGGATATTGATTCCCAAATGATATAAGGGTACTGCTTAGGTTTCTTCTAATATTTACCCTTCCACAGGCATCTTGTCGCAGGATTTTTTCCTTGGATGTTGTTTTATTAAATGCCTTTGGCCAGCCAGTAAACAAGGAACTAGAGGTAATTTACGCTTTACATTTTATTTTGCAGCACTGGCTTCAACTTTGGTACCTAATTTTTTGCATTTCTTGTTGTAAAGGTTGTTGCATCACTTTTGTATGCTCATAATCGATCACCTGTAGAGAAGACAAATGACGAAGAAGCTCCTCTTCTCGCTAGCTATGATGGAATTGAATTTTCCTCTTCTGATAGACCTAGTAAACTGTTGAATGGGAGGGCATCCTTTAAGTTGAAGATCTCCAAGGTGATATTAGATATCAATATAGCTTGTGGAATATTTAGTCTGGTATATGCTTCTAGATATCTGTGGAAAATTCTATGTGGAACTTGCTTCTGATGCATGAGAAAATAATTCATAGTTATGATTCTCATTGAGGTCTCTATGGCAGAAAATAATGTCTTTTGCTGATGTGAACCATCCAATAGTACAGTTACAGCTAAACTATTTTCTTCATAAAGTGTATATTTCATGTAACTTGATTGCCTAATTGAAATTAAGTTTTGCTTAAATTTCCAATCTTTCCAATGGTAGGCTCACAAGCAAACAATTTAAAAAGTTCATTTATCTTCACACCAGACTGAAACAGTTTGTTGTGATAAGGCTCACAAGCTTAGGCTCGGTTCAATCAGTTCAAGCATAAGCTTGAAATTAAATGTATTTGTACCATATTAAAGGGATAAATTAATGCTTTTGGAGAAAAATAATTCAAATATCTTGGTTAGAATTGTACTATGGTTTAGTGATGCTATATTTCTATTTATTCAAATTAAAGACATTCACCTAATTCGTATGAGAAATATAATAAGTACTTATTCATGATTTATTCTTTCTAGTTTTGTTTTTACATAATGATTTTTTTAAAGGCTAATAATTATTATTCACAAGAAAAGTTAGTTTTACATGAGCTTAGAAGCTTGATAATTGGAAAATAAAGCTCAAACTCATAAATGGTACCAAAGGAATGCCTGGCTTGAGCTTGAATAAAACTTTAACCAGCAAATCTTGAGCACAGAGATAATGAGCTTGGCTATTACAGCCTCAGGCAGAATTAACAATAATGCAACAGGGTATAATTTTGATCTAGAATTTAATTTTATTATCATATTTGTTTATTTACTTATCAATTCATCTTGAATTCCTAAATGACCTGATTCTGATGTTATCTCAGCTCTCATCCAAGAGTGAGAATAGGCAGTTCTGCATTAAATTTGGGATATCAAAGTTCGAGGGTTATCATTTCCTTGAGGACTTCTCTCCTTCAATTCGTTGTGTCTCTCGCAATCGTACTCCAAGGACATCTACTGGTATTTGGAAAAAAACCACTGCTGTCCATCCGCTCAATGGATCTCAATCATTTGGCTTAGATGATGCTTCTTTGGAACTTAAGCACAATACTGTACATGAAGCAAAACTCAGTCCAACATCAAAGCGGGTTAGATCAGGAGAAGCCAAGATTTCTACGATAGACCAACTTGGTGAAGAATGCAACTCTCTTGCCTGGACTGCCAATCAGGTATTGAGTAAGATTTTTATGCTTGTCATTTTCCCATGACATCATCATCATGTTATGTCTTAATAGACCATAAATACAAGTGGAGTTTAAATCACTTTTCAACTATATAAGGTTTCTGTATCGGTTGTTCTGCCACAATTTGATTTGGCATTAACGTAGAACTTGCTGCATGACCTATCTGTAAACTTTAGGTGTGCTTTATTTGATAGTACGACACACCACTGTGTCAAGTACTCCAGCACATTTAAACCTTTGTCAATGTAATAGGAGAATATTTGGCCCTCCAATTTTTGGGGTGATTATTGAAATAGAAGCAGTGCTTTCGGGCCAATTTTGTAGTGAAAACTGTTATGTTCTTAGTTTCAATGTGGGATAAGTGAGGTGACATCAAAATAAATGTCCATGTTCTACCAATGGAAAATATTTCCAGCCTCCATGTTTTATCGGTGGGGCATGTGGACACAAATTATGGTTTCAATATTATATCATTTGGTCAGTTTTTTCTGTATTCAACTTACTGCATAGCGCATAAACCTTAAGGACAACTTGGCAGCAACGACCTGTAATATTCCTTGTTTTGAGAGTGAAACAATTTAAAAGTTAGTTCTGTATCACACATGCTATGCATGGTATATAATTTTTCTGTTCTAGTAGAGGATATAATTAAAACAGAGAAAGCTGTGCTACTGAAGCCACATGTACAGAGTAGGTTTGCCCAGACGTTAGGATTTAAATTTAATTCATGGTAAAGTCTCCTCTTTATCCCCATTTAAGAAATTTTCTTTTCTTAGAATATGTATTATGTTTTTAGATGTTTTTTTTAAAGCTAAGAGCACAGGAGGATAAGAAAGCTGCAAAAAACTAAAACTTTTTATGGAATTTGATGAGCCATAAATTTAGGATGATAGTTGTTAAGAAAGATATTGTACTGATGATGACAATGATGATGAAAACAATTATTGTTGATTAATATGATAATTTTGTGATAATATTTAATGATATACTCTGTTGATAATTTGTTGTTTTGAACCCTTTGTGCCAATGGCCAGAAGAAAAAATAAAAAACCAAACGTCATCACCTGCCTCATCCTTAGAGCCTTGCTCAACTTGTCAATAACTGTTCCTTTCTTTCAATTGAATATATATAATGATCTCTATGCACTAGTGACAATTGCATCACCATTTTCAATCAGGTTGAGAATGGTTATGGTTCAAGTATGGAGGCGAGACCTGAGAATTTTGAAGAAGTGGACAATTCCCTGTCTGATTCAGAGAGCACTGGGGCCAGAGCTTCAGCTTTAAAGAGTGTGTCAAGTACGGCACATTCAGTTTCAGATTTAACAATTTTTAGGTACTGCTTGGGAGGCTTGACCGATAGGTCTCTTTTGCTGAAGGAAATTGCAACTAATGCTTCAGATGAAGAAATTTCAGGATTTGCAAGCCAAGTTTCCCTGTACTCGGGATGTTCTCATCATAGGTAATCTACAATGCTTTGCTTCTTTCAGAACTTATTGTGGTGCTCATTATATTCTTGTTGGGTTATAGCCAAGAATGTAATAGTACCCATGATGATATCTCTTCATCGCTATTGACATAGTAGACAGATTTTATTTCATATCAGTTTCATGGGGTTGTTTGTCCAACTCTTTGATTGACCTTACTTTGTACTTGTTGCAAAATGCAATGATGTTATTGTTCTAACACTTTTCCACAGACTACATTCTACCAAGTTGAAAGCCTTGTTCTTCTCCGAATGTTGGCCCTTGGCTTTGTTTCTGATCACAAGCAGATCCATAGCTTTGGGCCCATTTTGGGATAAAAATTGGACGAAGCAAGTGCTGCTACTAACCCATAGCCTGTGAATCCTGGGAAAATATACAATAATGTCAATTATTCTTGGGATGTATATCAAGTATTATCTAATTTTTCTGTTCCTTTTACTGATGAAAGAAAGTTGTTGCCTGCTCCTTAGGCATCAAATAAAAATCACAAAGAGATTGATAGAGGAGGGAACAAAAGCCTGGAATATGTTATCACAAAACAACATCCAAGTTCAATGGGAAAGTGCAGTTTTCGAAATTGAAGAGCAATTCATGAAGATTGCTCGCTGCAGTACTAGATCTCTTACCCAACAGGTCTCTCTCTCTCTCTCTCTCTCTATATATATATATATATAGGTCCACAATATGATTGGTCTCTCTTTTGCTTCTTCTTGGGGTGGGGGCGAGTCCTAAAGATTGATATGTTCCTAGGTATAGCTCTTTTCCTCAATAGTAGCTACATCATTGATGGATAGTCATGGTAAATGAAAATCATTTTTCTGCAGCTTTAAAATGGTTGCATATTTATTTTTTTGGTACAAATATATAGTCACCTCTTATGATAGTTATTCATGCACTCTGTACTTAATGTTGCTTTAATGGTAAATGTTGCTATTAGTATGTGCATTCTATGATTTACATTTATTATACATACTCTCCTTCCCTATATTAGCTTTTTCTCTTCATCTACCTATTAGAATCTAAGGATTTTGAGCCCCCTGTCTCTTACTGTATGGTGCCCTTCCCTACATTAGCTTTTTCTCTTCATCTACCTATTTTCAAGTGTGTTAGCATCAGGTTCTTATAGCATAGGCCTGTTTTTGTCTTTTTTTTTTCCATACGGAGAGTGAAAAGTATCCTAATCCAAAAGATTAAACTTGAACTCATCACTCACACCTGTGTAAGACATCCTTCAAAGTTTTTACCTTCTTATTGATAGTTGTTAAATGGTGGTATTGCAGAAGTTCTCTTTCTAAAGTACTCTAAATAAAGTGTAAGGTGCTTTTTGGTAAAACTGCAAAATTTAGCCCAAAAAATTTAAGCCTTTAATTTTATTCCTAATTCTTAGTACTGAATTTAGCAAGCACAAACTGTTCAATGATTTTCAGAGTATAAGAACTGAATTAGTTAAACTACTTGATGATAACAAAGACAAAAACTTTGAAAACCATTCGATTTCCAACTTTATTTTATAATATTTTAAACTTTATTCTATAACATACAAAACAGGAGCTATAATGATAAGGTAGTAAATTGAATAATGGTAAGGGTAATGTGATCTATGAGTGGTATTCTTAAAGATGCATCTAATTAAATATGTTCTACATTGAGAAATGAGGATGTGCCCCTTTACTGAATGCTTTCAATGTCATTGCCTGACCTCTTATATGTGTAATAGAAAATGCTATAAGGTAAATCATTTAAATGTTCCGCCAAAATTTTAATACTGTAGGCAGTTAACAAATAGAACCTGTGTTTTTTTCCTTCTAAAGGTGCGGAGTAACAAATGGGGCCAAAGTGGTTCTTTTTGACAGTAATCTTACCAGTGCTGCATATCACAGCATTGTGCTTTATTGTTCTCAAGGCATGTTGCTTCCCTTTTCTCTTTGGTTGACTTAAATTTAGTAAAGAATGGAATGACAGGGTACTTGCATATGTGAGAATATTAATGATTTTTAAAATATATTGACCTTTCATTTCTTTGGATTTATAGATAATATATAAAAAGTTGAAAGCAAGATAAAAGGATTAAATGAAGATAAAGTGAGAAATAATTTATGGTCTTTTTTCCTGAGGGATGTTACCCTAAGCCTGTAACCAAGTTTTCATAGTGCTTTGCATATAGAAGAAAAGAAAAAAGAAAAGGAACTTTCATAGTGCTTAATCAGGCAACTGATAGTGTTGTCTCAAGGGAACCCTAGTCTTAGTTTTGCTGAGTGGCTTTAGAGTTTAGACCAGTTTTAGTTGGAGGACAAGGGTATCGGTATCCAACACAGCAAGTTTTGGCATTGAAGCTTATTCTAGTAGGTCTTAATGATCTTGGGCTGTCATTAGGGTTGGCAATGGATGTTGTTTTCTGGGTATCCAAACTGATCTAAGCCAGTTATGTAGGATTCTGGTAGCAAGATTACTACCCGTTGTGAGTTCGAGTGGTGACCTTACGCAACAGGTTATCAGCACCCAATTACTAATAGTTTTAGTTGTAATATGCTATTTTTATTTTTAAATTACTTATAATTAATGGCTACATGCAAAAAATTCTATTTGTTTAATGATAATTTATACTTCTAGTTACTTGACTCAATTTTCATCTATGAAATAAATTAAATCTGTTTTGAGGTTAGGTTAGGTTGGCGTTTTTGATCCAGTGCCCATCTCATTTCTGACTAATATAGGTGGTTTCAAGTATTTAAAAATATTGAACATCCGTCTGGTAAGGTTTGAGCATCATGTATTATATTTTAATCAGGTTACTGCAGGACTTTGATGCCACTGTTCTTATTCAACTTCAGGTTTAGGTAATTCAAAATTAGTGGGTATTCTACCAACTGTTGTCCCTATTCATGTTTCATGGAGAAATTACTTCCCATAGTTATGGATGCCATATGGCTTGTATGAATAAATAGTAATATTTTCTTTTCTAAGAAAATCATTGTGAAAATGTTACAGTTGGACTACAATTTATTGAGCTAACAATTGTTTCAGGACTTTGAGCTTCTGAGGAAAATTGCCGGATGCCGAGATTTCATGGCCCAAGAAAACTTTGAGAAGATGTGGTGTTGGTTATACCCTGTCGCTTTTACATTATCAAGTGACTGGATAAATGCACTGTGGAATTCTACATCACCGAAGTGGATAGAAGGATTTATAACGAAGGAAGAAGCAGAACTCTCACTTCAAGGTCCAAGAGGTCTGCAGGAGCCTGGGACATTTATGCTTAGGTTTCCTACTTCAAGGAGTTGGCCCCACCCAGATGCTGGTAGCTTAATTGTGACATATGTTGGCAGTGATTACACTCTTCACCACAGACTGCTTTCCCTTGATAATGTGTACAGGTATATACTGTACTTCCTCCTTTTCTTTTCTTTATGAAACTTCATTATATAGTCCTAATGTGAACTATCACTAAGAATATTCTCTTATTTGTTTACATATGTTAGAGGTGTAAGCACTAAACTATGTATTTAAATGGGGAAAGGAGAAAGCATTTATGTGAATTATTTATATCTGAATCCTTAAGAATTTCTTGGCAACACTGCACATGATGGAGTTTTGTCCAAGAATAGAGGAAAGGAACAACAGAATTAGGAATAGTCAAAATGTGCTCAGGTTAAATTGTGCATGTTCGGTTGTTGGATGAGTTTTCTTCACCAAAGTCTTGTGTCCTGATAGTATACCTAGAGAAGAACTTACCATTTTTTAAAATTGGTTGACAATCTTTAATTGATGTAAGACATGGTGCACAAGTTTCTGTTTTGTGAGGGGATGCTTGATCATCTATTGAATATGAAAGTAGGAGATTCTTGAAAACATGAAGTATATAAGAAGGGTTGATTACAGGGGTGGTACCTAAAGTATTTTTAAATTCTTAATGTGGTACTTGAACTAAAAAAATGTACAATGTGGTATTGAAGTGAAGCTCCGTTTGATAAAGTGTACATTTCAGTTGCATTGGAGCAACAAGTGGTCAGGTGTCCTTCAGTCAATCAAATTCCACCATTTCTGATGCCATTTGGAAAATTAATTTCCACCTAAACCAAGCAATTGCATGTCTTAAAACAACATTCATCCACTCATTGGTTTACTTCATTTTCTTTTCCCTTAAGTTGTTTTTCCTTTTCTTGCAATTTTCTTCTTTCTCCAACCTCCCTATCACAAAAAACAAGAATCAATTATTTGTACTGCTTTACATTAAAGAAGATTCTGCTACCAAGATAAACAAGCTAAGCATTAAATATTATTAAATGCAAACTATGATGAACACAAACAGAATTGGTTATAATCAGTACCTCTTTATGGATTGAAAGATCTCTTGCGATGCAAAATGGCACCCTAGATCCCTTCATGCTGCAGTAGCAGCTAATCATCCCTTCACAAGTGTTGATCACCTGTATACCTCTGCCTGAATTTTCCCAATTTCTCATATAGGGAATATACTTGTTGCTGGAGAGGACAATAGAGATGATATTACCAAAGGAGTTATCTTGTCACCAATTTGGGGAATTTGGGTTTTGGTTGCAACGTGTTTTGGGGTTTTGGTGTTCCAATTTTGTTGCTTTTGCTTGTTTTTGTATTTTTGAGAGGGATTTGAGTTGAGAATAGGAGACAAGATTTGGAGTTCAAAATAGGGATGGGGCTTGAAAGCTTAATGCCAGTCACAGAGTGCTTTTTGAGGAAACACAGGTGGCAACAGCAGGGGAGATGGCTTTATTTTCTCTCAACTAGTTCACATTCTTGCACCATAGTTTTGTTTCATCTTGTAGATCATGGTATATGATTTCAAGAGTTATACATATTTGTTTTGACAAATTTGTTCTTGCACATTGAATGTGATTGCATATTGGTGAACGAAGAAAATGTGAAATTGAAGAAAAATAGAGAAAAAATAAAGTAAAAAAAAAGAAGAGAAAATGTGAAAAACTAATAAAAAAGGGTATATTGATGGGTGGATGACACTTGTTCTGATGTTGACATGTAATTAGTTAGTTTATGAGGAAATTAATTTCCCATCTGGCATCACAAATGGCAAGTTTTGATTGGCTGAAGGCAATCTCACCGCCCTTTGCTAACGGTGTTGGTGAAATGTATTAAACTTCAAGTGCCACAATGTATATATTTTTGAGTGCAAGTGCTTAATTAATCATTTGTTGATATATACCATCGGTGTAATTATAATTGGAAATATTTATTGTTATTGTCATCAGAGATGCACTGTTATAGACGATTTGTCTCATATCCATGTTGTATATGGGCTTAAAGAGATTTGTTGTTTACATTTTGCTTATAGCTCTGGGGTACGGGAAATGAATGCCAAAGTAAAACCACTTCAAGATATGCTATTGGCAGAACCTGAGCTCTCTCGATTAGGAAGGTAAGAAACACCTTACTGCAATTTCCTTCTGTATGCATTAGATGTATCATATTAATTTTTAATTTTAATACTAAAAAATGCAGGATAATAAGAAGTCACTGATCTCAGGATGTAGCATTCCATTTCTGCTTTTGGTTTGCGGTGACCATTTGTGTGTTATCCTGCCTCTGCCATGCTGCTACTTCTTTCCTCCTTTTTAGGTTGCTCTTAGTCTCTCTCATTTTCTCTGTAATGTACTTATGTAAATATATATGTAACATCAGAAGTCGAGGCAGGGTCATGTCTACTGTAAACATGACATTTTTCTGATGATGACAGATTCTTTTGCATACAGATGCCAGATTGGCGAAGAGAAATTGTTTCTGACAAGCATTTTTCTTGTCAAATTGATCACTTGTTGATTGTTAATGGCACGCAGAGCTGGTTAATCGGTAGTTGGTGCTCTAACATAAACACCATTCGATGTTTCCATGCATCGAATTTCTAATACATTTTGTGCATGGATTTAACAATGGCTCAATGTGAAGAAAGGAGATGCTTTCAGCGTTCTTGGTCGTTTGTGTTGGTCGCTGTGTTTCCTAGTCTCCTTTCATTTGGGTATATGAAAACAATAAACGAAGCCCAATAACTTAAAAAAATTAAAAAAAAAACCACACGAACGTTGTTTTCACCTTTTTAAAGGCCAAAAAAGAAAGAAATTAAAGGCAAGCAATCTGGTAGCACTAAGATTTTTTCAGGAAAAATTTAAACTAGTTTCCCTTTGCCCCTAGCCTGGGACAGCTACATGCACATGTGATCCCTGAGAACTTCGAGACATTCCCATGCTCGTCGCCTTTCATCTTTCACACTTATTAGTCAAATATTCATCATGGAAGCAGAGAAGAATAAGATAAAGCAAGATATGATCTCTTCGAGCATTTTTCTTTTTCAAGAAATATATTATTATTTCGCCATTATCGTTGACCTCCAACAATCACATGGGAGCCCTGACAAATCAATACTCAATAATTAAGTCAGATACAAAAATGGATATTCAGGAAGCTGCCCTGCTTCTTAATCGTTCATAAAACATAGTAGCACTCTTTTTCTCTATTTCAATTATCAATTGCTGGCTTTCTCTCTGCTGCTTTGTTTCTCATATTTCTGACCCTGAAGAAAGAACCATGTCCATGGCTGGACAGGCTACACTTTCTGCCTTTTTTGAATTGTTTGCGAAGTTGGCTTCTTATGATCCGTTCCTCAACTTTGTTACTGAAAAGCAGGTCAGCCAGCAGCTCAAGGAGTGGCAAAAAGTTTTGCCGAGTATTGAAGCAGTGCTCAATGATGCAGAGGAGAAGCAAATGAAGGACCAGAATGTGAAGAACTGGTTGGCCCAGCTACAAGACTTGGCTTATGATGTGGATGACATTTCGGAGGAGTTTGCCATGGAAGCTTTACATCGCAGGTTGCATGAAGATCAAGCCAGGAGAAGTGAGGTACGGAAATCTATTATTACCTGGTTTACTGGTTCCATTAATCCAAGCGCTTCTATGTTTAATAAGAAAATGATTTCAAAGTTAGAAGAGATAACTTCTAGATTGAATGGTTTGGCAGCACAAAAGGGTGGTTTGGGATTGAGAGAGATTGAAGAAGCTGCAACGTCCAAGAGAATGAAAGCAAGGTTGCAGCTTATGTCTTTAGTGGATGACACTCATGTGTATGGTAGGGAAAAAGAGAAGGCGGAAATACTTGAATTGCTCCTGAGCAATAATGGGAATGAGAATGAAGCTTCTGTGATTCACATCGTTGGCATTGGAGGGATTGGCAAGACAACTCTCGCTCAAGTTGTCTATAATGATAATAGCATAAACAAGTCTTTCGATCACAAGGCTTGGATATGCGTTTCTAAGGATTTTGATACCTTTTTGGTAACGAAGACAATTCTACAGTCAATCACTGAAGAGTATTGTATCGTTCCCTCTCTAGATACTTTTCATGTTATGTTGCAGGAGAAGTTGTCTGGGAAAAGATTTTTGCTCGTCCTGGACAATGTTTGGAGTGAGAATTATGGCGATTTGACCATCCTTGTAAAGCCCTTTGGAGTTGGAACCAAAATTATTGTGACAACACGGAGTTGCAAGGTTTCATCTGTTGTGAGCAATGTTGAAGCTTACCCATTGCAGCGGTTATCAGAGAAGGATTGTCTCTCTGTATTTACTCACTGTGCATTACAAGCAAGTAATTTTAGTGGGCATCCAGAATTAGAAAAAGTTGGGGAAAGCATAGTGAAAAAGTGCAATGGCTTACCTTTGGCAGCTAAAGCCATTGGTGGCTTAGTATGCACTCAGGTGGATCATGGAGTATGGAAAGATATATCAGAGAGTGAGATATGGGATTTGCCAGAAGAGCAATGCGGTGTGATTCCTGCTCTATTATTGAGCTATCAGTATCTTCCTCCATATTTAAAGCGATGCTTTGCGTACTGCTCTTTACTGCCTAAGGATTATGAATTTGAGGAAGAGGAGCTAATTTTGTTATGGAAAGCAGAAGGTTTTCTACAAGAAGCAAAGTCGAAAACTCAAATGGAAGGTGTAGGTAGCCAATACTTTCGAGATCTAGTATCAAGGTCATTTTTCCAAACTTCTAATAGGGATAAATCTCGGTTTGTAATGCATGACCTAATCCATGATCTAGCTCAATTCGTTGCAGGGGAAATATGCTTCAGATTGGAGGGTAATATAAAACAGAAAATATCAGAGGGCATTAGACATGCTTCTTATGTTCGTGGCTTGTATGATGGAGTGAAAAAGTTTGAAGCCTTCAATCAAATGAAACGTTTGCGAACCTTTCTACCATTTATGTTTCCAACTTATGGGGAATGTTTTCTAACCAACACTGTCCTTACTGACTTATTACCCAAACTTCGATGCCTAAGGGTGCTTTCATTGAAAGGGTATTGCATCACTCAGTTACCAAACCTTTTTGAGAATTTGATATATCTACGCTACCTTGATTTCTCTTACACTGCAATTAAAAGTGTACCAGATTCAATATGCAGCCTTTACAATTTAGAAACCTTACTATTGAGGAAGTGCTTTTTAGAAAAGTTACCCTCAGATATAGAACTTCTAGTCAACTTGAATCATCTTGATATTACTGGTTCAAAATCGATGAAAAGAATGCCCTTTGGAATTGGTAAACTGACCAATCTTCAGAGGCTTTCTAATTTTGTTTTGGGAGAAGGTGATGGGCATCGGATACGAGAGATAGAGTCATTGCATCTCAAGGGTGATATTTCTCTTTCAGGGTTGGAGAACATTGTTAAAGCTCAGGATGCATGGGAAGCTAAGTTAATCGACAAGTCAGGCCTTGATGGATTACGGCTAATGTGGAGTACCAATTTTAATCATTATATAAGAAACAAAGCAGTTGAAGAAGAGGTATTGAACATGCTTGAACCTCACAGAAAGCTTAAAAGGCTCATCATTGAGAATTATGGTGGTACAAATTTCCCAAAATGGATAGCAGGTTCTTCTTTGAAACACTTGTTGTGTTTGAATCTCAACAACTGTAAAAATTGCAAATTACTGCCATCAATTGGAAATCTACCACTGTTGAAAGATCTCTCTATCAGGGGAATGCATGATGTGAGTAAGGTTGGCATTGAGTTCTATGGAGAGAATCAATCAATCGCATTTGTATCATTGGAGAGGTTATGCTTTGAGGATATGCCAAAATGGAAGGAGTGGGACTTCGATGGAGATGGTAAGCAAGTTGCAAGATTTCCCTGCCTACGTGAGTTTTGTATCATTGACTGTCCTCAATTGTTGGGAAGGTTACCGAACTCTCTTTATTCCTTAGAGACACTTGTAATTCGTAGGTGTTCAGACCTGGTGGTTTCAGTTTCAAACCTTCCAATGCTGTGTGACTTAGAAATAGATGGGTGTGCAGAGTTGGTGCTTAGAGATTATGCAGACTTTCCCTCCTTGAGAAGAGTCTCTCTTTCAAATATTTTAAAACTTTGTACCCTGACGGAGAGGCTAGTATCAAGATTAAAAAGCCTGGAACATCTGAAGATTAATGGTTGTAAGGAGTTGACATTCTTGTCATGGAAGCAGTTGGGATCAGTTGAGCATTTGAGTACTCTCCGTGGTCTGGAAATTTGGAGTTTTCCACAACTTGTCTTATTAGAGCCAGAGGAGGTAGAGGAAGAGCAGTTGCAACAGGGGAAGCTTTGCAATATTGAGTCTCTGACAATAGGGAGATGTGAAAGGCTTAAGAGGCTACCGGAGGACTTGCATTTACTCACATTTCTGACGGTGGTGCGAATTGAGGAGTGCCCATGCATAGTTTCTTTTTCAAACAATAACTTGCCCCCAGCTTTAAAATGGTTAGTGATTAAGAGTTGCGTGAATCTGCAGTGTATGGTGGATGAAGGAGATTATACCAGCATCAGTAACACGTCTTCTTCAGCACTTGGAAATTATACAATGTCCATCACTAATAAGTTTATCATTACCCATTAGGCTTCAAATTCTCAAAATCTCAAGGTGCACAAAGCTGACTTCCTTATCCTCCAGTGGCGAGTTACCCACAGGGCTTAGACAGCTATTGATTGTTGACTGCACAAAGCTGGAATACATTGTACAAGCAACTCATGAAGACTCTTGTCTTGAACATCTTCGTATTTGGGGGTGTAAAAACATTAAATTTTTACCTCGAGGATTAAACAAGCTCAACCATGTTCAGAAGATTGAATTATGGCAGTGTGAAAATCTGGTTTCCTTGATAGAAAGTGGGTTGCCCACCACCAACCTCAGAGTACTTCGGATTGGTGAGTGTCATATATTAGAAGCACTGCCCAATATGCAGAACCTCAACGCTCTTAAGGAATTGATGCTGCAGAATTGCTCACCTCACACGTCCTTTCTAGAAGAGGGCTTTCCTACCAACCTGACATCACTTTCAATCTCAGTACCTCAACTTTGCAGCTCACTACTTAAATGGGGATTGCATAAACTCACCTCTCTTAAAGATCTCTATATTAATGGTGAAGAATGTCCAGATGTGGTGTCATTCCCACTAGAGGGGAGAGGAATTATGTTGCCTCCTTCTCTGACTAGTATCACCATGAAAAATTTTGAAAATCTGAGATGCTTATCCTCCAAGGGGTTTCAAAACCTCACCTCTCTTCAGGAATTGTGGATATTTGATTGCCCCAACCTCACATGTCTGCCGGAAAAGGATATGCTTCTTTTGCTTTCGAAATTGTATATTTGGAACTGTCCATTGCTAACATATCAGTGCATATGGTCTCAAGGACGAGAGTGGTTGAAGATATCCCACATACCTGAAGTTCTAGTTGATCATCAAAGCATCATTCCAAAGGCTAGTTGGACAATCCAGCCCTGATTTCCTCATGCTCAAACCACAGGTATAAATCATTTTAAAGATATGGCACTTTAAGAGTTTTTCTTTATGCTTTATTTGATTTTTGCAAACAACAAAATAATAATATTAATTACAATTCTTTTGTTTGAGCCATTGGAGGCAATCCCAAAGCTTGGAAGCTAAAATAGTGGTGTTTTTAGGCTACGATCAAACATCTTAGGAGATAAATACCAGGAAGATTTTGGGGGCAATAAAAAATTGTTTGTGATGGAGCTACATCTTCGATATCTATATAACCCCCTCACCTGCATAAACTAAGAGACCAATGACACAACAGTGGCGGCAGCAGTGCTGGTTTAATGCCTTGTTATTACACTAGAAGGAAAATGCAATGGTCAGTAGGCATTGACACTTTTCGAACTCGATGGTTCTGATGATTTGAAGTCACTCCTGCAAATATGTCCCATTTTAGCCATAAGATTAATGCTCTGGTTCTTTTTGTGTGCCTCTAGGTAATTGGAAAGAATAATACACAATCATGGATGTAAAGACCATGCAATGGGATTTCAATACTAGCCCCAGGTGAGGTTTTTGCTTTGATTTATCCTTTTCTCATCATCAAATTTTTCATGTTTACATGTTTTTATTTATCTTTAAGTATGACTCACTATACATTATTTGGAATTCAGTTAATGCCAGCAAATACTCAAAACTCATCTGGGTTTTCAAAAGTTTTCTAGTATTCTTAAGAGTGTTGATGATGGATGAGCAACAATAAATGTAGCTTATAAGATTTTATAAGTTGAGTCAGGATCATGAAGCTGGTGGTGCAGCTATAGCTCCAGCTAATAACATATCGAAGAATTGCTTGCCAAACAAGACCTGCAGGTCGGAATCTGATTCTACCCAAACATTAACCTCTCAATTATGGTCAAATCATCATGCCACTTGTCTTTCTGTTCTCTCGTCTATATATGGAACATCAAATAACATTGTAATCTTTGGATATCCAACCTTTTAGTCATTATTGATATAAATTTCTGAATGTAGTGCATTTGGTTAGTTTGCTTATCATGGGTTCTCAGACTTGAAGCATAGACTTTGTGCTCCTGAATGGTACTTAAACTAGATAAGTTACTGATTGGAAATTAAGATTACTATATCATAGTTCTATTTATAAATTTACAGCAACAAGAAAATTTTTGTACCTTAATTCCCAGTATTGATCATTTCTTGAACAAGTGTGATGACATTAAAATTTTTGTATTTTACTTCCATGTAACCATATCAAATGAAAAGTTGCCTTTATTCATCTGTCCTCCTAATAGTACAAATATGTCTGCTTGCTTTTCTGTCTATGCATTTTAGTTTTATGGCCAGCTGCTTGGAAGAATTGTTTATCATCTGTCCTCCTAACAGTACAAATGAAAATTTTCTTGGGATGTAGATTGTACTCTGCTTTGGGTTTGTAGGGATCATTTGCGTGTTCGTTGCTGCCACTGCAACCACTGCTGCTTCTACTTTTCCTTTGTTTCATAGGTTACTCAGATCTCTCTTATTTTCCAATGTAATATAATTATACGTAATTGATTTCTTTACATCATAAGTCCTAGAACAGTCTGGCTTTAAGGAGACTTGGTGAAGTCTTTGAAGCATGTTGCCCTGTCAAACTTATCACCTGTTGATTGTCAGTGGCATCCAGAAGAAGTGAATGGTTATCATCTATCACCTGTGCAAACAGCTGGATTACCAGTTCTCTTTCTCCCACTAGTATTTTTTCCTTCCCCTAAGAAGTTGCCAAGATAGGCCATGGGTTTCTTCCTATGTATTTCAACTTTTTGTTCATTCATAGCTTCCTATGTATCACAACTTGTTTTTAAAATTTTAATTTAGCTTTTCAATGAATGATTTCTCTTATTCCCAAAATAAAAAAATGTAGTACTACAAATTTGGCATCTACCAATCAACTATCTTATAAAATTCTAGTGTTTGATCACTATTATAGTTCGACCACACTATAAAAAATTCTTGATAAGTTCTTATTTCGATTAAATTCAAGTTTATTGAATGTTTCTAATCAAAATTCTTATAAATAATTTTAATTGAATGTCTCTTGAATCATGGTAAAATTAATTACTAAGTAATTTTAATTCAAGCTTTTGATAGTTTTAATAGCTAAGCTATAGTTTGCACTTTTCATTAATTATAACTTGCGGTTATTCTTCTCACCCTCCTAATAGTTCAAATATGCGTGCTTACTTCTCTGTTTATGCACTTGTCATTAACACTTGCCAACACATTTATTATAATTCTATTAATTAGGTACTTGTTTATTGCCAAATATTTCTTCTATTAGGTTTGCTTGTACACTCCATTGATATTTTTTTGGAATTTAAAATATATTCTTTTACATTGTCTAACAATTCGATTGTCATAATTTTTTTTATAAAAAATAAACACCAATAAAGTATTTGTTCATTGTTTCTATACCATTTGTAAATACTTGTCAAATAGTTGAAATCAAATAAAGTAATATTATTCTTTAAAATTTTTCTCCATCTGTCTCATTTTTATCCATCTCCATTGAACTTTTACAAAATATAAAAGAATTGATTTTGACGTATTTATATTAAATTTTTTATTTTTTATACATAAAATTGAGGTTTTGTGGTTTTAATATAAAAAATACAAAAAGATCATGAAAAATAAAATTTCAAAATAAAAGAAATTAAAATTAATAAGGAAGTCATTCAGCCTAACATATATAGCTGTTTCATCTGAGCATTTCATGCATGGATGCTTTTCATTTTTTAATGAAAAGTACTAATACAATATTTACATTGCTCTACAACTATTACATAAATAAACCAATATTTTCATTGGCAGAAATATTACATTTGGATATTTAATTTTCTACATTCAATGCATTGGCAGTATTTTTTAACGTTATAAGTAAGTTTAAAGCGTTGACATGTATTCATTTAGGTATATTTAAAAAGAAAATAATGAATTATTTAATTATTAAATAAACATATAAAAATTTTAAACTCACTTGTGGAATTAAAAGAATTTACTATCAATATACAGAATAATAATATATTTTTTCATAAAACTAAACAAACTCATCACTTTACTTTTTTCATTCTCTCTTTTTTTTTTTTTTGCTATATTTTGATACTTGTAGGGTTACTCACATTTTTCAAGTAATTAAATTTATTTATCATATGAATAATTTAAAAAAATTATTAAAAAATAAAAATAACTAGGGTTTGGGGAAGTAAGGGGCAAACAGCACCATTTAGGAAAGATAGCAACTTGAAAAAATATAATAAGGTTTAGGTTATCCGTTGGATGATAGCCAAAATGTACCCAAACTCGAATTAGATATTAAAAGCTTAATCCAAACTTGTTACATAAACAAATATGGGATACTCAAACCTTATGTTATT
>NW_018397262.1:3730654-3732009 GCF_002168275.2 Theobroma umbraticum | reverse complement strand
CAAATTTACAAATTCTAGTCAACTTGCGTGTTCTCGACATCACCGATACGCTTTCAATGAAAGGGATGCCATTTGGAATTGGTAACTTAACCAATCTTCGAAGACTATCAGATTTTGTTTTGGGCAAAGGTGATGGACATCATATACAAGAGATGAAGAATTTGTTAAATCTGAAGGGTAAGCTTCGTATCTCAGGGTTAGAGAACGTTGTTAATGCTCAAGATGCATGGGAGGCTAAGTTAATATATAAGTCTGGCCTTGGCACATTAGAACTAAAGTGGAGTAGAGAATTTGACAATAATAGAAATAAAGAAGTTGAAGGAGAGGTGTTGAACTTGCTTGAACCTCACAGAGAGCTTGAGAAGCTCCGCATTTGGAATTATGGTGGTACAAAATTTCCGATTTGGATGAATTCTTCATTAAAAAATTTGTCGTCTTTGGTTCTCGAGGGCTGTAAAAATTGTGTATCACTGCCATCACTTGGAAAATTACCGTTACTGAAGAATCTTTTTATTGTTGGAATGGATGAGTTAAATAAGGTTGGCATTGAGTTCTACGGGGAGAATCAATCAAATGCATTTGCTTCGTTACAGAGTTTGAGCTTTTGGGATATGCCAAGATGGAAGGAATGGGACTTGGTTGATGAGCAAGTTGTGAAATTCCCTAGCCTCGTCGAGCTTTCCATCCATAACTGCCCTCAATTGTTGGGAACGTTGCCTAACCGTCTTCATTCCTTAAAGAAGCTTGAAATTTATGACTGTGCACAAATGGTGGTTTCACTTTCAGACCTTCCAAAGCTGTCTGAATTACAAATAGATGAGTGTGCAGAGTTGGTGCTTAGAGATGATGCAAACTTTCGCTCAATAAAAAAAGTCTGTCTTTCAAATGTTGTAAAGTTTTCTACTCCAACAGAAAGGCTGGTATCAACATCAACAACATTGGAGCGTTGTGAGATTTATGATTGTGAGGGATTGACATATTTATCGCTAAAGAAGTTGGGACTGTTGGGATCTGTTTGTAAATTGGAAATTTTTCGATGTCCACAACTTGTGTTGTTAGAGCCAGATGAGGTAGAGGAGGCAGAAGAGGAGCTGTTTCAAGTTGGGAATCTTTGTAATATTGAATCTTTGACAATATGGGAAAGTGGTCTCAATATGGAATCTTTGAGAATAAGAAAGCATTTCCTCTCATTTCTTACAGAGATGGAAATTAGAAACTGCCCGAACATGGTTTGTTTTGCAAAGAACAACTTACCCCCACTTTTGAAGAAGTTGAGGATTGAAAGTTGCGAGAATTTGCGATGTTTGGTGGATGCAGGAGAAAATATAAGCATCAGCAACGTATCTCCTCTTGAG
>NW_018397262.1:3726651-3730554 GCF_002168275.2 Theobroma umbraticum | reverse complement strand
GATACCCGTAGATCTATTATACAATAATTTCTTTAGAAAACTATTTATTATCCGTACTTGTACCAAAAGGAATAAACAAGTTATTTTATTATAAAAAACAATAGGACCATGATAGCAAAATAGAAAAAAAAAAAGAATTGCAAGTAAATGAAAAATTTTCTACACACTAACTTTAAGTTTTTAATTAACAAATTAAAAAATTGTCTTATGTTTTATTAGAGTATGTTTATTGAAATTAATAAATTGTCATAATAATTAAATAAATATGTTATATATAAAATAATAATTTGCCAAAACAAAAAAGAGGACATACTATTAAATCGAAATTTGAACCAACATGAACCCACCACTACTAGCTTGTTTAGTGCCCATTTACCTTTATTTTCCATGAAGAAGAATTAATTAGCCAAGTAAAGATAAAAAAAAGGAAAGATATTTAAAGAAATTTTGATAAAACAAAATAAATTACAAATATAATTTTGTTTTGTTGAAGTATTTTGAAGCACAAAATAGAGAAAGACCAATAATTAAATAAGCTTGGATTGATTTATTTGATAATAACGAAATCTGTGAATGCCAAAAGGCTGAAATTAAGTAGGGAAATGCTTCATTTGAAGGAGAGAGTAAGGAAAGAAGATGCATGTAAAGCCATGGAAAGATGCAGTGAAATCAAGAGGGCAATGAACGAAGGGATTAATGAATACTTAAGTACTCACCTAATGGCCTGACAATTTGTCTAATAAATTTTTAATTGTTTCCAAAAGCATAGGAATAGTTGTGATCAAAGTATTGGAACACGTAGCCTTGCTCTTTCTTCTACTTGGTTTTGCCTGTATTCACGGCAGAAACAAACAGAAGTACTACAGTGCCCTGAATAGTCCAATAACCAAATTATTACTACTCCTAACTTGTAAATGCCGTTGATGCCTTGTCACTATGAAAAAGTTAACACATGTACACCTAGATCTAAGGGTAGTTCTAGCCTATCTATTCCCCGATTTTTACCACCCAAAGGCAAAGCAATCTTTTAAAATTCAATGAGTACTTTATTCAAACTAGGAATTTGCTTTCGATGACTCATTGCCAGCTTTTTCCTTGTCTTTGTCCCACACTGCTGCTGGCCTCCAACAAAGTTTTTATACCAACGAGAATTCCAGGTCAATGCCTTACTCAATTGTTAAGCTACCCACACAAACTCCTTTAACTTTCACACAGCAAAATACGTCCGTTTTTGATTTCTCTCTTTCTTTCCTGAGCATAACAATCATGTCTTTTCTTGGGGAGGTTGCTCTCACAGGTTTCTTTGATGGGTTGTTTGGCAAGTTATCTTCGTTTGATTTCCTCACCTTTGTCACTGAAAGGCAGGTCCTCAAGGAGCTTAACAAGTGGGAAAAGATGCTGCGGGATATCCGTGCCGTGCTTGATGATGCAGAGGGGAAGCAGATGAAGGATCAGTATGTGAAGAACTGGTTGACCGATCTTCAAGACTTGGCTTACGATGTAGATGACATTTTGGACGAGTTTGCCACTGAAGCTTTGGGGCGCAAGCTGACATCCTTGGAGGAACCTCAGGGCATCAAAAATAAGGTACAAAAGATCATTCATACTTGTTTCTCTTCAAAAACTATCATGTTTAATAATAAGATGATGTCCAAGATTAAAGAGATGAGTGCTAGAATGAATGATTTGGCCACACAAAGAACTCAATTGGAATTGCGAGGTATTAAGGCGGGAGCAAGGTCCAACAGAATGATACAAAGCCTTCAGCCTACTTCTTTGGTGGATGAAACTCAGGTGTACGGTAGGCAAGAAGAAAAGGCAGCATTACTTGAATTGCTTTTGAGCAATGATGGTACTGACAATGAAGCTTCTGTGATTCCCATCATTGGCATGGGAGGAATTGGTAAGACAACTCTTGCACAACTTGTCTACAATGATACTCGTATACAAACTTCTTTCCATGACAAGGCGTGGGTATGCGTTTCTGATGATTTTGATGCCGTTGTGATAACGAAGACAATTCTACAATCAATTGCTCCTGATTCTTGTACCAATATTAATGATTTCAATTTGCTTCAAGTCAAGTTGAAGGAGAAGCTGGCTGGGAAAAAGCTTTTGCTTGTCTTGGATGATATCTGGAACGAGAATTATCTGGAGCTGACCAACCTACTCTCTCCATTCGGAGTTGGAACCAAAATTCTCATTACAACACGGAGTCACAATGTTTCTTCTATTATGGGCACTGTTAAAGCTTACCCACTACAACAGTTATCAGAGGAAGATTGTCTATCTGTATTTACTCAACATGCATTAAGAGCAAATGGTTTTAGTGGGCATCCTGAATTAAAAGAAGTTGGGGGACTTATAGTGAAAAAGTGTAAAGGCTTACCTTTGGCAGCTAAAGCCATTGGTGGTTTACTACGCACAAGCCTGGACTATGAAGCATGGAAAGGTATATCAGAGAGCGAGATATGGGGAATACCAGAAGAGGAATGTGGCATAATTCCAGCTCTACGATTGAGCTATCATCATCTTCCTGCACATTTGAAGAGATGCTTCGCATATTGCTCTATACTCCCTAAAGATTATGAATTCGGGGAGGAGGAGATAATCTTGTTATGGAAAGCAGAAGGTTTTATACAACCAGCAAGCCCTGGAACTCAACTCGAAGTTCTCGGGAGTCAATATTTTCGAGATCTAGTCTCAAGGTCATTTTTTCAAACATCAACTAGGAACAACTCTCGATTCGTAATGCATGATCTCGTCAATGATCTAGCTAAATCGGTTGCAGGGGAAATATGCTCCACATTGGAGGATGATAAACAGTTGAGATTTTCGCCAGGTACCCGACATTCATCTTATGTTCGTGGTCGTTATGATGGAATGAAAAAGTTTGAAGCCTTCAATCAAACAAAGCATTTACGAACCTTTCTACAGTTGTCGGGATCGTCGTGGGCACCTGAAGGTGATTGTTACCTAAGTAACAATGTCCTCGTCGATTTGCTGTCCAAACTTAGATGCTTAAGAGTTCTTTCTTTGAAGGGGTATCACATCATTGAGTTACCAAACTTTTTTCAAAACTTAATACATTTGCGCTACTTGGACTTTTCTCATACTACAATTAAAAGGTTGCCTGATTCAATACGCAACCTTTATAACTTAGAAACTTTACTACTATGTGGGTGTAGGTTGCTTGAAAGTTTACCTTCAAATTTACAAATTCTAGTCAACTTGCGTGTTCTCGACATCACGGATACGCTTTCAATGAAAGGGATGCCATTTGGAATTGGTAACTTAACCAATCTTCGAAGACTATCAGATTTTGTTTTGGGCGAAGGTGATGGACATCATATACAAGAGATGAAGAATCTGTTATATTTGAAGGGTAAGCTTTGTATCTCTGGGTTAGAGAACATTGTTAATGTTCAAGATGCATGGAAGGCTAAGTTAATCTATAAATCAGGCCTTGGCAGGTTAGAACTAAAGTGGAGTAGAGAATTTGATAATAATAGAAATAAAGAAGTTGAAGAACAGGTGTTGAATTTGCTTGAACCTCATAAAATGCTTGAAGAGATCTTCATTCAGAATTATGGTGGTACAAAATTTCCGATTTGGATGAATTCTTCATTACAAAATTTGTCGTCTTTGGTTCTCAAGGGCTGTAAAAATTGCATATCACTACCATCAATTGGAAAATTACCATTGCTGAAGAATCTTTCTATTGCTGGAATGGATGAGATAAATAAGGTTGGCATTGAGTTCTATGGGGAGAATCAATCAAACGCATTTGCTTCGTTACAAAGTTTGAGCTTTCGGTGTATGCCAAGATGGAAGGAATGGGAGTTGGTTGATGAGCAAGTTGTGAAATTCCCTAGCCTGGTCGAGCTTTCCATTAGTGACTGC
>NW_018397262.1:3726535-3726641 GCF_002168275.2 Theobroma umbraticum | reverse complement strand
TGGGAACGTTGCCTAACCGTCTTCATTCCTTAAAGAAGCTCGCAATTAGGCGGTGTAGACAATTGGTGGTTTCGCTTTCAGACCTTCCAAAGCTATCTGAATTAGA
>NW_018397262.1:3722094-3726435 GCF_002168275.2 Theobroma umbraticum | reverse complement strand
TACATGAGTGTGCAGAGTTGGTGCTCAGAGATGATGCAGACTTTCTCTCAATAAAAGAAGTCCATCTTTCAAATGTTGCAAAGTTTTCTACTCCAACAGAAAGGCTGGTATCAACATCAGCAGCATTGGAGTATTGTGTGATTTCTGATTGTGAGGGATTGGCATATTTATCGCTAAAGAAGTTGGGACTGCTGGGATCTGTCCGCAAATTGGAAATTTTTAATTGTCCACAACTTGTGTTGTTAGGGCCATATGAGGTAGAGGAGGCAGAAGAGGAGCTGTTTCAAGTTGAGAATCTTTGCAATATTGAATCTTGATAATATGGCAAATTGGTCTCAATATGGAATCTTTGAGAATAAGAAAGCATTTTCTCCCATTTCTTACAGAGATGAATATTCAAAACTGTCCAAACATAGTTTGTTTTGCAAAGAACAACTTACCCCGACACTTGAAAAGGTTAGAGATTGTAAACTGCAAGAATTTGCAATGTTTGGTTGATGAAGGAAGAAATATAAGCATCAGTAACATATCTCCTCTTGAGCATTTGGAAATTGGAGCCTGCCCATCTCTAATATCATTATCATTACCTGTTAGGCTTCGACATCTTATACTTTCGGACTGCTCAAAGCTAGCTTCCTTATCAGACAGTGGCAAGTTACCCATAGGGCTTAAAAACCTTGACCTTAGTTTCTGCCCAGAGCTCGAATCCATTGCAGAAGCAATTGACGAAAACGCTTGTCTTGAATCTATTGTTATCTGGAAGTGTGGTATTAAATCTTTACCTCAAGGATTTGACAAGCTCAACCATCTTCAGAGGATTCAAATACATGGATGTGAAAATTTGCGAGCCCTGCCCAATTGCATGCGCAACCTCACCTCTCTTCGACAATTGCAGGTTGAGAATGATTCAGGTGATCAGATATCCATTCCAGAAGAGGGTATCTCTACCAACCTAACATCACTTTCCATCTCAATACCAAGAAATTATGAGTCTTTACTTGAAAGAGGATTCCATAGACTCACCTCTCTTAAAACACTTCGTATTTCTGGTGAAGGATGTCCGAATATGGTGTTGTTTCCGCCAGAGGACATAGGAATGATGCTGCCTCCCTCTCTCACCCATTTGAGCATTGAAAATTTCAAAAATTTGAAATGCTTATCCTCCAAAAGCTTTCAAAACCTCACCTCTCTTCATCATTTGTCCATCTACTCTTGCCCTAAGCTCACATCGCTTCCTGAAAAAGACATCCTTCACTCGCTTTTGCAGTTATTCATTGGTGAATGTCCATTGCTAAAGGAAGAGTGCAAAAGGGAGAAAGGACGAGAGTGGTCCAAGATAGCCCACATACCTCGTGTTCAAATTTTTGATTTCTTATCCTTTTTTTGACACCCAAAGGAGTTGAATTGAAAGTTGACTGTAAAACTGAGAACAAAAAAAGTTGACCGTGACAATCACAGGTATGAAACCATTGAAACGTAGGGCAATTTAGAAGCTTCTCATTTTTAACTACAAAATGAAGCTACTTGTAATATGTTTTTCTCATCATTGATTATTTGCAGGTAGTTCAAAAGCTTTAAAAGGTAACATGGTGAGAAACTGGGCTTCTCACTTTTTCATCTAAAATGGCAGAATCAATGTGTAAAGTTTAATGGTTGGTTAGTAAACTCATGCTCATACAACTTCAGCAGTCGGCCTCGCATTTCAAAAGATCATTTCATGGAAAAGGGTGGACTCAACTCTGACTTTCTTGGGCCTTGTACGTGGATTTCTTCATTTTTCAGACCTATGAAAGTGCTGCAGAGGTTGATGAATGGAACGGTCAGTTAATTCTCTGCAACTTTTGTCTACATTTTTAGTGTTTGATAATGATTTGATATTCTAATAAAATACTATTGAGTTTTCTTCATTTCTATTATGATGAATTTGGTGTATTATTTACAAATTCAAAGTCTGCCAATTCTACTTTACTTGCCTATACCTGGATGACATCCTTCATTTTATTCTTTTAATTTCACACCATTCTTAGTTGGTCTTTGTGTGACAATTTCTCATAATCCAATCTTACTTTTCCTAATTTTTCGGAGAAACTGCTTTATAAAGAAAAGAAAAGAAAAGAAAAGAGAGGAAAGCAATATAAGATTGCATACATGTAGGTTCAATGCTCCATTGAATTCATTAAGCAACTCTAATTTTCTGTTAGATTTCCATTACTACTTTGGATCTCTGATAGACTAACATCTTTTAGCCCTTTATTGATTGTACCTTTTAGTTTCAACTGTATATAAGAGATGAGCAATGTTGCTTATTTTATGTGCCTTGCTTGTTCTCAGGTATTTGCCTTAATTCTGCAATTGCCTTAATTCTGCAATCCATCTGAAAAGTACTCAGACTCACTTTTCCAACTATCTATTGCTAACTGTCCTCTAGTAAGTAAACAGTGCAAAAAGAGATAAAGGATGGAGCAGTTGAAGATAGCTTGCATGTCTTAGCTTGCGTGAATGACAGATTACTCATTATCTGGGCAGAAAAGGAGAAAGGTGTTAGATCTCACAAGGAAACTTGGAAAAATCAGTGAAAGATATATCACATCTCATTCAGGTTTTAACACAAGGTATGCAAATTAGAAAATTTCTCTTATCTTTTTATTTTAAAAGAAATCCAAATAATTGATTAAGTTTTGAATGATAACAAAGTGTTCATTTAATTGTACATGCAGAAACCTGAACAAGAATCTGAAGAAGGGAAGAATGAATTCTGGCCTCCAAAGGTAATTTGATGACCTAATAATATGGTGAGATGTCATTAGGTAACAATGAAACAATCCCTCTTTAATTAAACCATGTTATGTATATGTTTTAAAAGTTTGAGTTGGAACTCTCTCGATTGGGGTGCGTTTAGTGCAAAAGATGATGGACAGGATATGATAAAAATTCATTCTATCCCTTGTTTGATGTGCACTTCAAAAAGAAGGGTTGGATTACAAATAGAAATTTTAGTACTGGTGAAGTGGTAATCGTCGCATACCAGCGAAAATCAAAACTTTACCTGACTTCATATGCGCCCTTTGCAATTTAGAGACCTTGCTAGTTAGAAAAGTCATACAAATTCAGTGAAAGCAATGACCTTTGGAACTGGTAGAAGTAACAATGGATATAGTCAATCTTTCAAATATTTAAAAATTTTGTACTCTAACAGAGAGGCTGCTGTCAGGATTTGGAAAATAGGAATATTTGATGATTGATAGTTGCAAGGAATGGACATGCCTAATTGCAAAAGGAATTGGGATCACTTGGGAGCCTAATGTTTCTCCCTTGGCTGAGAGTTTTGAATTGTTCACAACTTGTACTTGTAGCGTTAGAGACAGAGGAAGCAGAAGAGGAGCATTTGCAACTTGACAGGCTTTGCGAGTTTCAATGTCTAACAATTACGAAATGTGAACAACTTCAAAGGCCACCAAAGGTCTTGGATTTGGTCACGTTCCTTGTAGATATACAGATTGCCAATGCCCAAGCATGGTTTCTGTTTTAACAAATAACCTGCTTCTGCCTTGAAGAAGATTGCGAGAATTTACAATGTTTGGTGGACGAAGAAGAAGAAGATACTAGCACAACTTCACCTCTCTTAAGGCAGTGACGTTTGTTGGTTGTTCAGCTGAGATATCCTTTCCTATTCTGCTGCTTCTCCATGACTAGTAAGATATGAACGAGAAAAGGTGGTGGGTAATTGAGATTAGTTTTCTTTGTAAGCTTTGTTCTCTGCATTGTCTTAGAGCTCTGGGTGATGTCATCTTGTTTTCGGACTAAGATTCTGTGGCCTGCTCCCCTTCCTTCAACTATTTTATAAAATTCGTAGTAATGGATCAATATTGTATTTCGACGAGATTACGATTTTATCTTAATAGGTTTTTATTTCGATTAAACTCAAATTTATTTCAAATCAGAATTTTTACAGAAAATTTTAAATGAATGCTCCTTGAATCATGGTGAAACTAATTTCTAAGTGATTGATATGATGAAGTAGCAATTTCTTTTTCTTCTTTTTTTTATTTTTATTTTTATTGGGTGATTTCAAGTTTTAATAACTTGCCTTTATTAAAGGAATTTTTTTATTTGAAAAAAAGTTTGAGATTTAAACCTTATACATTGAATCAAGTTCTTAGATATTATTAAAGGGTTATTTCAGTGAGACCATGTAAGCACTGCTACATATCTATAGTTGCCATATGATGGATTAAATTTGGTTCAATTTTATCACTTTACTTGACAATAGTATGCCAAAGGAAAAACAAGTAAATTTATCACTTTACTAACTACAAGGGATCACATTTATCACTAGTTATT
>NW_018397262.1:3720233-3721994 GCF_002168275.2 Theobroma umbraticum | reverse complement strand
TCTTCGTTATCACAACGGCATCAAAATCATCAGAAACGCATACCCACGCCTTGTACTCGAAAGAATTTTCTATACTAGTATCATTGTAAAGAAGTTGTGCAAGAGTTGTCTTGCCAATTCCTCCCATGCCAATGATGGGAATCACAGAAGCTTTATTGTGACTACTATCATTGCTCGAAAGCAGTTTAAGCAATTCTTTCTTTTCTTCTTGCCTACCGTACACCTCAGTTTCATCCACCAAAGAAGTAGGCTGAAGCCTTTGTTTCATTCTATCAGACCTTGCTCCCTCATTAACGACTCGCAATTCCAATTGAGTTCTTTGTGTGGCCAAATCATTCATTCTAGCACCGACTTTTTTAATCTTGGACATCATCTTCTTATTATCAAACATGAAAGTAGGAATGATGTTTTGTACCTTATTTTTGATGCCTTGAGGTTCCTCCAAGGATGTCAGCTTGCGCCCCAAAGCTTTAGTGGCAAACTCGTCCAAAATATCATCAACATCGTAAGCCAAGCCTTGAAGATCGGCCAACCAGTTGTTCACATATTGATTCTTCATCTGCTTCGCCTCTGCATCATCAAGCACGGCACGGATATCCCGCAGCGTGATTTCCCACTTTTTGAGCTCCTTGCGGACCCGCTTTTCAGTGACAAAGTTGAGGATATCAGAAGAGGATAACTTGCCAAATAATCCATCAAAGAAAGCCGTGAGAGCAGCCTCCCCAACAACAGATAACATGATTGTTTTGCTTAAGAAAGAAGGAGAGAAATGAAAATTGGAGATTGAAGTATGTGGAAAAGAGACGTATTTTGCTGTGTGAAAAGTTAAAGAAGTTAGTTAGGGTAGCTTAATAATGAAGTTGGGTCTTTCGAAGAAAGACTCCATGGCCATGTCGTTTGTTGGAGGCCAGCGGCAGTGATGGAAAAAGACCAGGAAAAACCTGGCACGCGTTTATTCGTCTTCTTCAATTTTGTTCTTTAAATTCTTTCTTCTTTATCTTTTTGAACTTGCTTAATTAATTTTTCTTCGTGGATGGAGCCCACACGGTTTTGCGGAAAGCAGAAGGAAACGTGAAATGAACAATTTTTGGTACAATTAAAAAAATTCTATTTAAATCAATAAAAGACAAAAGGTTGACAAATTTTACGATAAAATCATATTTTTTATTTTATTGTAAAGTCAATTAATAAACACTATCATATATTAAATTACAATCATTAATTTAAAATTTATAAAGAAACTAATCAATTAATTCAACTGATAAACAAAAAATTCTTTCTTTGATGAACTCTTTTTATGCTTTATTAATAGAAATAATCTATTTACATTTCTTTTATTATTGATTAAAATTTTATATTATAAATAGCATTATCATTATAATAAATTAAAAAATTAAAATAAAAAATATATAATAATAAAAATAAAACCATAAGCAATTTAAAATTATCATTAAAAAACTTAGACATAAAGTTTTTAAAAGTTATAATTAAAAATTCTTAACGTAAAGCAATTACTATTGACATAAAAACAAGCAAAGTTAGAATAATTAAATTTAAAATCTTAACATAAATAAGTAAAATTTAACATAACAAGTCAATTAAAAAAGTTTAATTTTAATGAAAAATTAATATTTAAATTTATATTCTTGAACTAAATTGTTTAACGATATACAAATTTTAAATATGTGAGAGTTAACTTAACAAGTCAATTGAGTAAAAAAATTCTAATTTTAGTAACAAATAAATATTTAAATATATATT
>NW_018397262.1:3719696-3720133 GCF_002168275.2 Theobroma umbraticum | reverse complement strand
GGATGTCCGAATATGGTGGCGTTTCCACCAAAGCAGATAGGAATGATGCTACCTTCCTCTCTCACCGATCTGACCATTAAAAATTTCAAAAATTTGAAATGCCTATCCTCTAAAGGCTTTCAAAACCTCAGCTCTTTTCATCATTTGCGCATTATCCGTTGCCCTAAGCTCACATCTCTTCCTGAAAAAGACAGGCTTCACTCACTTTTGGAGTTATACATTAGTGATTGTCCATTGCTAAAGGAAGAGTGCAAAAGGGACAAAGGACGAGAGTGGTCCAAGATAGCCCACGTACCTTGTGTTATCTTTAATTAGGCTTGACACCCAAAGGAGTTGAATTGAAAGTTGACTGTGAAAATCACAGGTATGAAACCATTTGAAACTTAAGGCAATTTAGAAGCTGTTCATTTTTAGCAACAAACGAAACTAATAATAAT
>NW_018397262.1:3717013-3719686 GCF_002168275.2 Theobroma umbraticum | reverse complement strand
ATCATTGATTATTTGCAGGCAATTCAAAAGCTTTAGAAGGAAACTTGGTGAGAAACTGGGCTTCTCCTTTTTCATCTAAATGGCAGAATCAGTGTGTAATTAGTTGTTGGTTAGTAGACTCATGCACATACAACAACAGTCTACAGGACCCAACTGGTTTTTCTTCAACTTCATCGTTGATTTTGTTTTTTTTTTTTTGCTTTTTCAGACCTATCAAAATGCTGCAGAGGCTGATGAATGGAGTGGTCAGTTAATTCTCTGCAACTCTCATCTACATTTTTGGGATTTGATAACGATTTGATATTCTAATAAAATACTATTGAGTTTTCTTCATTTCTATTATGATGGATTTGGTGTATTTTTTACGAATTCAAATCCTGCCAATTCTACTTTACTTGCCCATACCTGGAGTACATCCTTCACTTTATTCTTTTAATTTCACATCATTCTTATTCGATCTTTTGTGACAATTTCTCATACTCATATCTATCTTACTTTTCCTAATTTTTTGGAGGAACGGCTTTATAAAGAAAAGAAAAGAAAACAGAGGAAAGGAATATACGATTGGATATATGTAGGTTAGATGCTCCATTGAATTCGTTTGTGGGACTAACAGATTACTCATTATCTGGGCAGAAAAGGAAATAGGTATTAGATCTCACAAGGAAACCTGGAAAAAATTCAGCGAATACATTTACCACATCCCATTCAAATTGTTAATTAAATTCTGAAGGATAACACAGTGTTCAGTTAATTGTGCAGGCAGAAACCCGAACAAGAATCTGAATAGGGGAAGAATAAATTATGGCCTTCAAAGGTAATTTGTTGACCTAATAATCAATACAATTAAATGGTGAGATGTCATTAGGCAACAATGAGACAATCCCTCCTAAGTAAACCATTTTATGTATAACTTTTAAAAGTTTGAGTTGGAACTCTCTCTAAGCTTCATTCTCAACTTTTAGATAATCTAGGTACTTAGGGATGTGTTTGATGTGCGCTTAAAAAGTAGGATAGGATTGCAAAGGAATTTTACTACTGGAAAAGTGGTCATTGTCGCATACCAGTGAAAACCAAAACTTTACCTGGCTTCATATGCACCCTTTGCAATTTAGGCACCTTGCTATTAAAGTGATGTCATGAGTTAGAAAAGTTACCCTGAAAAATAGAAATTCTAGTCAAATTGCATCATCTTGACATTAGTCATACAAATTCAGTGAAAGCAATGCCCCTTGGAATCGGTAGACTAACTAAGCCTTAAAAACTGTCTAATTTTGTTTTGGGTGAAGGTGGTGGATATCAGATATGAGAGATGAAGAATTTGTGGAATCTTAAGGGTGAGATTTCTATTTCAGGGTTGGAGAACATTGTTAAAGTGCAAGATGCATGGGAAGCTAAGCTGATTGATACTCAGGCCTCAATGAGTTAGAGGTGGAGTTCAACTTTTGTTAACAATGCAAGAAATAAAGAAGTTGAAGAAGTGGTGCTGAACTCGTTGAATTATGGCTGTCTTTGCTGCATTGCTGCCACAGGGGATTGCTTTCTACACATTTGGAAACCAGCTTGGTTGGATTCAGGGTCAGTTTACTTTCTGCTCACCAAATGTTTGATTATTTTCCTTTAGTCATATGTGCGCTTGCTTAGTTTGTGCTCCTTAGTTATGTTTGTCATTTTTAATCTTTCACCATAGCTTTGTTTGTGCAGCATTAGTTGAAATATTTTATGTTTAGTTTATTTTTAAAAGCAATGTATCAGATGGTGCGAGCAGTTGAAGATATTTTTGTTCACTGTCTTGATTATCTAAATATGTATTCTTTTAACGAAAAGTGATGTATGAAGAGTTGAAATTCTGGCATTTTTTGAGTTTTGTTTTTCTTCTTGTTTTCCAACAAACTTTGGTCTCTTCATCGAGAGTTTAGTCTGCAGATCTTTAAGTTTTTTTCCATCCAACAGAAACCAAGGATAAATTTCTTTTATCTCTGCCTGCCCTTACTCAATGCCAAGGATAACACTTGTTTTTCTCTATCTGTCCACACGAAACCAAGAATAATGCCTTATTTCCTTGGTACAAACTCTTCCTAAATTTACAACAGCAGAAACTAAGGTTTTTGCTTCTGCCTTCTGCTCCTTCTACTTGGGTGGCGTTGGACAAGTAATGTGAGCAGCCACTAAAGCCAAGAGAACTTTATTGGTCATCATAAAGAGCTAAAGAAACTCACCATAAAAAACTATGGGACTACCAAATTTCCAACTTGGATAGTAGATTCTTCATTACAAAATTTATTGTCCTTGCATCTCATGAATTGTAAAATTGCAGATCATACCAGCAATTGGAAAATTATCACTGTTGGAATCCCTTTGCATTGAAGGAATGGTTGGGTTGAATAACATTGGTGTTGAGGTCTACAGAGATAATCAATCAGATGCATTTTGAACATTAAGAAGTTAGAACTTTGTGAATTTTCCAGAATGAAAGGTATGAGACTTTTGTGAAGCTGATGATCAGGTTGTGAAATTCCCCAATATCTGCATTCTTTCTAACATTAACTGCCCTCAATTGTCAGGAAGATTGTCTATCCGTCTCAATGTCCTAAAACTACTTGAAATTTGCAGGTGCCTGCCATTGGTGATTTCAATTTTAAAGTTTCCAACCCTGGTGGTATTAGATGTAGA
>NW_018397262.1:3716858-3717003 GCF_002168275.2 Theobroma umbraticum | reverse complement strand
GAGTTGGTGCTTAGAATTTATGTTAACATTAAATCAATGGATGTAGTCAATCTTGTAAATAGTTTAAAATTTTGTACTCTGACAGAGAGGCCGATGTCAGGATTTACAACATTGGAATATTGGAAGATTGACAATTGCAAGGAAT
>NW_018397262.1:3689994-3716848 GCF_002168275.2 Theobroma umbraticum | reverse complement strand
AATGCAAAAGGAATTGGGATCGCTTGGGAGCCGAATGTCTCTCACTTGGCTGAGAATTTTGAATTGTTCACAACTTTGACTTGTATCTCTACAGCCAGAGGAAGCAGAAGAGGAGCATTTGCAACTTGAAAGGATTTGCAAGTTTGAATGTCTAACAACTATGAAATGTGAACAACTTCAAAGGCTACCAAAGGTCTTGCATTTGGTCACGTTCTTTGCGGATATAGAGATTGCCAGTGGCCAAGAATGGTTTCTGTTTTAATGAATAACCTGCCTCCAACTTGAAGAAGATTGAGGATTGAAGATTGCAAGAATTTACAATGTTTGGTGGATGAAGAAGAATATACTAGCACAACTTCACCTTTCTTTAGGTAGTGACGTTTGTTGGCTGTTTAGCTGACATATTCTTTCCAGAAGAGGATTTCCCTACCAACCTAATGTCACTTGGCAACAGAGCACCCAATATTTGTAGGTCACTACTTCAATGGGGATTGCATAGACTCAGCTCTCTCAAAAAACCTGTTCATTAATGGTGAAGAATATCTAGATGTGGTGTTGTTTCTGCAAGAGGAGATAGGAATGATGTTGCTTCCCCCTCTCAGCGATATCACAATATGTGATTTCGAAAACCTGAAATTGCTATCATTGGAGGGCTTTCAAAACCTCACGTCTCTTCAGTCTTTAGAGATCAATGATTGCTCTAAGTTCACATCTCTTCCAGAAAAAGACATGCTTCTTTTACTTTGCCATGTTCAGATTGATGATTGTCCTTTGCTAGAAGAACGGTGCGAAAGGGATAAAGGACATAGCTAATGTTCAAATCAATAATGAACAGCATTATCCCAAAGAGATTGAAATCTTGAAATTGAAAGTCAAAAGGTATTAACCATTTGAAAGATAGGCCAGATAATTGAAATCTGATTATTAATTCATTTTATTTTTGTTAGATATATAAAGATAATAGTAAGTCTGATATGTTATTGTTGATAATTAATTTACAGCCACATTTGAGGCTTGAAAGCTTCAAAGTGCAGTTGGTATATATAGCTCTATTGAAAGATCAGGTACAAGCATCTCATTTTTTTTTTTTTTCATTTCACTTGCACTTCAACATAGCATGCTCAACAATCTGCAACATTTAACCATTAAAACACTTATGCTCCTCTAACTTCAGGTGTGAATTTCTTGATTCGTCTTTTTGACTTATGAAACTGATTAAAAAGATCAAGGACGAAAGGTGAGTTGATTTTCCTCTGCTTTTATATGTCATGTACATTGAAGAATTGAAAAGCGATTGTTAGAGTATATACACAGTTTCATGGACAAAATTGTGTTTTAATTTTTGATAAGTTATATATATACTTGGCTTGTGAAATCGCTAGTTGTTTATACAGAAGCATATTTGTTTGGATTTCAGAAGATTGCCATTTTCTTAAAGAAAATTTAAGTCTCTCTCTCCTTCTATGTTATCAATTTTCTCTTTAAGTGATTAAACCATACCAATTATGCTTCCATTGAGTATGTTGAACAGTGAACTACTTTCTTTTCTTTTAGTATTTTAATGTTCATGTTTAGTTCTTTGCTTTTTGAGTTTATAAAGAGAATGTAGAGGAAGAGAATAAATTTCATCGATAAAAGTCTAATTTTATGTTGGATTTTCCATCTCAGAGGACTGTGTCCCCACCAACTAAATGTTACTTTGGATCTCTGCTGTTAAAATCTGTATACCATTATCACATTGGGGAGTGCACATACAAATCTGCCATGGACAACTTCCCATTGGTGATAATGATGCTGCCGGCCACCTTTCAAACTTTCCTTGTCATCAAGAAGTCCCCTAATTTGGAATACCAGCACTGCAAGAGCTTTCAGAACCTCTCTTTGCTGAAAGATTTTAATACTTAATTGCCTCAATCTAGAAAAATGGCATAAAGATGAAGTAGTCAAAGATATCTCCTGTGCCTCATGTATTAATAAGAGATTACTTATAAGCCAGAGAGGAAAACTAGTTGTTTTTCGTAGAAAAGGAGTGAAAAAAGCAGAATATACCATGCTTGTAAATTCAATCCTAGGTATGTCAATGGGAAAATCCTCCCTCCTTTTCCTCTTTGAACAATTAATTAAAACTTGTATGATCACCAAGTGTTGATTTACTTGTACATACAGAAGTCTGAACATGATTATGAAACACCAAGGATGAATTCAGCCTCCAGATCTAATTAATGGCCATAAAATCAATGCAAGGCAGAGGTGAGCTTTTATATATTGGACTACATTAAGATAATATGCCTCACCAATGGAAACAATCCCTCCTTCTAAATGATCTATGCATGTATAATTCTATTTTTGTATTGAACTTCCATTAGCAGTCACATAACATTAATTCCACGCCCATGGAATATTACTTATTAGCCGCAGAAGGGAAAAATGGTAAGAATCAGAGAAACTACCATGCTTGTAGATATTTGGTATGTCAATTGGGAAAATTCTCCCTTTCTTTTTACACTTTGATAATAATTAATTAAATTTTTTATGCTAACCAAGTTTTATTCTAGTTGTACATGCAGAAATTTGAGCATCAGTAAATTTAACCTCCAGTTGTAATCTATTGACTATATAATCAATTCAAAGCAGAGGTGAGCTTTATTAGGGTACCTTAAGATAATATGCCTCACCAACGGAACATCCCTTATGCTAAATAACCTTATGCATATCTACTCCAAAGTTTCAGGTTGGAGCTACTAATTACTCATCTTCAATCTCCATAGTGTGACCCTCATTTGCAATAGGTTTAAGCAGATGATCCCCAATTGAAAGTACATTGCATTTCTCATGTAACGTGTAGAATTATTTTTTCACACAACTGTTGTACAACTTGGCACACAGAGATTCAAAGAGCTTATGTAACAGCTTCCGTGGCTCTTTATGCCAAGCTTTTTTTGCTTCTAATATTACACATTTAACATACCCTGCATGTTGGTTTTTCAGCCTTCAGCAATCTAGCTTCTCTGTCACTGGGCTGTGGCCATGCTTAAAATTTCTGCAGATCAAAGCACTTTTTTCCTTTTATTGGGTATGTATAGTGTATGCCGTCATTTTGTATAATCAGTAATGTTCTTTGGCTTTTCAGAAGGTGCTTGTCTGTGTCATCCCTGTGCCAAAAAGGAGTGTTACAATGGTAGATGGTAGTTTTGATGCAAGATGTTCTACAAATGTTTTACCTCTGTTGGTGCCTCATCCTTAGTCCCACGTAAGTCTCATGAATGGCTGGGAATAGCTGTTATTTTATTGTTTTTTTTCAAGAATGGCAACATGATGTCATAGCCTTGCCCCTGAGGGTTCCACATTCTGAAGCCCTCCCTTCATGAAACTCCCTGCATGGTATTACCAGTGCATAAAAGATATTAAAAATATTATAAATGTTTGTGTAAATTGTTTGACCAGGTGCCACAACCAAAGAAGCTGAATGTCCAGTTTCCTACCAGTTAGTGTCAATTTTTTTATATTAATAGTTCTGTTTTTTCTTCTTGGTATTTTGTATACATTCATTAATATTGGGAATTTGGACCTATGCATTCTTTCAACCCGATATTTTTTTGTAAAAGAAATGCCAATATTGTACAAAGAGGATTAAGTTTATCTCATGAGCAAGGATAACGGATGTCGGCATGATAACTTGTCAAGTCACCATTATAAAATTCTTGAAAGCATTGTGATTTGCAACCAGGCTGCCATTGTTGGCATTTTTGTTATTGTGGATTATGGTGATGATTAAACTCATAATTTTGGCAGCTTTTTCTAACAGGGTGCTCATTATCCATCATTTTATGAAGCAATTGATGTGTTGTGCAACAGCTACTGAGGCAAGAGTAAAGTAGAATGGATTGTTGTGACAAATTATGACCTGGTACTACCTTGGAGTTTTCTACAGCACTAATTCATGGGATATAAAAAGCTGATGAAGTCTCTAGGTCACTTGTACCTACTTTCATAGCATTATTTTCGTTATACATTCTTTTAGGGGAAATGAAAAGGGAGGTGAGAGTGGGGATGCTAATTGGTATATCAATAAAGTTTTTCACTGTTTGCTAAAGGATACTTATTTGTATTCAGGTGATGTGTCCTAACTAGGTAATGGTTATGCAATCAGGGAGCTAATCTCTAAGATCCAAACGTAGAAATTCAATTATAGCCTCCTGGTGAGATTTTGGCTTTGCTTTATGATTTTTACTTCATCGTTTCATATAATAGTTCACACATGTCTGTCTTATTTCTAAAGCATATCTCCAATTATATTTACTTGCATCTAGTTGATGTCGGCAGAATTTTAGAACTCATCTGAGTTTCAAAAATGTACCAGTTTTAACTATGTCTGACTATACACAATAAATAATGAGATAGCACAATAGGGGATTCTTGGAAGAGTGAAGTATACTTTAGACTAATTATTGTTGTCATCAAATGTCTAAAAATATTTGATTTTTTTACTTTTTGTTTATAGCTCCTGAGAAACGGAAATGAGTGCCAATAGTAAAATCACCTCATATTTGCAGAACCTGAGGTCTCTCAGTTGGGAAGGTGGGCAACACCTCACTTCAGTTCGCTTTCTATAGATAACTGTTAATTAAATTTTAATTTTAATACTTGAAAATGCAGGATGATAAGAAGTTATTGACCTTTCTTGGGAAGTAGATTGAATTCTGCTTTGGCTTTGTAGGGATCATTTGCGTGCTTTTTGCTGCCACTGCCACCACTGCTGCTGCTACTTTCCCTTTTTTTTCTTAGGTTACTCAGGTCTCTCTTATTTTGCTATGTAATGTAATTGTACGTAATTGATTCATTACATCATAAGTCCTGGAAGAGTCATGTCTAAAATGTAACCACAAGAATATTTTGGTGATGGCAGGTTCAGATACTCAGGTTCAAATTTCAATTTCCTTGCAGTTTCGGTGCAAGTTACTTTCTCCGATGATGCTATTCTGGTCTCATCCCCTCAGCATCAGATTCCTCTTGCAATCCTTGTTGGCCATTTCTGGATTACTCTGGTGGTTTGCTTCCTATTCTGCTGCTTCTCCATGGCTGGTAAGATAAGAGGCTGGCTTTAATGCGAAAAGGAGGTGGGTGGATGAGATTATTTTTCTTTGTAAGCTTTGTTCTTTGCATTGGTGTAGAGCTTTGGCTGATGGCATCCTGTTTTCAGGCTAAGATTCTGTGACTTGCTCCCCTGCCTTCTCCAGTAACATCTCTCGGGACCTGCTGACTGTGGTTGAGTGTTAAGAAATTCCTCTGGCTCTGTTCTAGCTTTGTTTTCTGGCCAAATGGGTGTGGTAGACTAATGTTGCTGAAATATAATACTAGATTTGCTTTGAAAATATTCTCCAAGACCAGTTGGAAAGGGAAAAAGGTGCTGGTGGTTGAATCAGATTCGACGGCAATTGTGCCTTGGGTGAAGAAGATTGCAGATTGCCCATGGAATTTGTGTGTTACCTTCAATTAGATTGATCCACATATTGCTGACATTGGTGAAGTCTACTTTGGTAATATCTGTTGGGAAGTTAATGGCCTTGCTCACTCTTTAGTGTGTAGAACTGATATGTTCATGGGTTGGTGGTTCAGCAGGCTGTTATTTCATCTCCACCCTTTGGGCATCATTGTACTAGGCCTGTTATTAGAGGTTTTATGGTGTGTATATTTTCACTCTTTTGGGTGTTATTTTAGTCCAGCGAGACTGATTGTTATCCGTCTCCCAGGTGTAGTATTTTTCTTTCAGCCTTCACTAACATCTCCCTCAACAGAGATGCAAAAATTGGCATAGCAAACCATTCTATGAAGCATATTGCCCTGTCAAATTTATCATTTGTTGATTGTCAATGGCATCCAGAAGAATTGAACAGTTGTTTGATGCCGTATCATAAGTAAGATTCAATGTTTGTATTTATACAATTTCTGCAACTGTATATGCAGGGTTGAAGGTTCAACCGAAAATGACCTGAATTTTACTTAATTAAAAAAGGCCAAATAAATGTCTTTACAGTGGTTACTAAGGATATATTATAGTTGTTGCCCCAGTGGTCACAAAAACTGAGTCCTACATGAAGGAAAGTTCATGGTGGATAAGGCAGTTTAGGGTTGGTGCCAAACAAATTGTTTAGAGGATCTAATCTAACAACAACAATCCAATATATAGGAACAAATCCTGCCGCCCCAAGAATAATCTGTAGATCACAAGAGTCCAGAACTTTACTAATGAGTTTTTATACTATAAACATTGATTGCATGGTTCATTCTTTAGGAACGAAAGAAACCCAATGCTTACACAAGAAAGCACCTGGAGAAGCTTGTGTTTGGTTTGTTTGGGATTAGCTGATGGATGCAATTGAAGCTCAGCAAGGCAGCAAATCAGGTTTTTGCTCTGTCCCTTCTCTTTGCCTCTTTAGATGCATAAAAGTTAACAGAAATAATTTAGAAACTTTCTTCTTTCCCTATGTAGAAAGGGTGGGAGAGGAAGTTGAATTTGTACAAGGATAAAGCTAAGAGCCTAAGGCAACCTCTCCATTCTGCAGCCCTCTTTCCCAAACCAACAAAAAATAGTAAAAGTTGAATGTCAAACTGATCTTTCTCTTGCTTTGAATTTCAGATCTTCTGATAGTCCCTTTTATGAACCTGACACTGTAGGATCAAATACTTAACAGGCACTGTCTCATATGATTTATAGCCCAAACTAGAATTTTCACTCTCTTTTTCTGTGGTTGAAAAAGATTAATTGCACAAACAGTTAAGTTTTCACACCAGTTGGGTTCCTATCCTCAAGTTACAGTATCTAGGATATATGATACCATATCTGTCAGCCATAAGATTAAGGCCTAGAATTTTCACTACTGCAGCAATGAAATACATATGTCCACTTTCGCTTTTAACGTGTTAATAAACTTAAGACATACCAAAGCACCCTTCATTTTGTCTTAAAACCAATTCAGCAAATCATCTCTTATGGCATGATGTATAATTAACGTGCCATGCCATTTCAGAAATTGGAACACTTCTTCCAGAGGATGCTTCCACAGCCGCTGATCAAGTTTCAATGTTCATGCCCGATAAGCGCTGGAAATGGTGGGTTCTTGTGGTACTCAACATTGGCTTTCTCTTGCTTGGTCAATCCGTTGCTGTTCTTCTAGGCGAATTCTATTTCAAACATGGACACAGTAAATGGATGGGAGCACTTGTGCAAACAGCTGGATTTCCAGTCCTCTTTCTCCCACTTGTATATTTTCCTTCCCCTCAAAACTTGCCAAGTACCTGCAACAACACAAGCCAGCCTTCACTTCTCACTCTTATTTTGGTTTACTTTTCTCTTGGCTGTCTACCAGCTATAGACAACTTCTTGTATTCAGTAGGCCTTTGGTCTCTTCCTATTTCAACTTATTCTCTCATTTGCGCCAGCCAATTGGTATTTAACGCGATATTTTCCTTAGTTATCAATTCGGAAAAACTCACAATCCTAATATTGAAGTCGGTAACCCTTCTAACCATATCAGCTTCATTGATTGCAGTTCATCCTGATTCTTCTGAACGTGAAGCTGAGAAACATTCAGGAGGAAAGAAAGAACGTGTCATTGGTATCTTATGCACTGTTGGTGCTTCAGCAGCCTACGCTTTATTGCTTTCCCTTACACAATTTTGCTTCGAAAAAGTACTGAAGAAGGAATCATTTTCTGTTGTATTCGAAATGCAAGTCTACACTTCTTTGGTTTCTACTTTTGTTTGCATAGCGGGATTGTTTGCAAGTTCAGAATGGAAGAAGCTAAATTCTGAGATGGAGACATTTAAAGGGACATTTAAAAATGGGAGGGTGCTTTATGTCCTGAGTTTGGTTGGAGCAGCTTTAGCTTGGCAGATTTGTACGGTAGGAGTTGTAGGACTAATCTTTCTGGTGTCTTCTCTCTTCTCCAATTTTGTTAGTATGCTGTGTCTGCCATTTGTTCCTGTGGTCGGTGTGCTGTTTTGTCATGAAAAAATGGATGGCATCAAGGTATTGGCCATGTTGTTGACAATTTGGGGTTTTGCTTCTTATCTCTACCAGCAATACCTTGATGATCATAAGCCAAAGGACAAAGAAACTGGTCCAACTCCAGGAATTCAAGAGTCCAAGCTTGTCTGACCTGGAATTTTAGTAAAAAGAGTCAGTGAACTGAAAAGAGCATTATGAGGTTGAAATCACTTTTTGTTTATTAAAAGCTCCTGCTGAATGTATCTACAAGCTTCATATTACAACTTGTCTTGAAATTTTTAATTTGGAATTTCAGTTTTTTGGTTGTAAATATTCCTGTCAACTGTCACAGAAACTTAAACAATATTATTTATTTCAGCAAAATTTTATTTAATTTTACCTAATTTTAACTGCTTTTTTTTTTGTTTCAAACCTACCATTTGCATGAACACCATAGAAGCAGATGCAGTGTGAAGGGAGATTTTGGACTTTGATGGATGATTCGATAAAAAGTGCCTAACTATCTTTGCCTTCACAGCTGTGTGCATTTACTTTGCTTTATCCAAAAAAGATGTGGATGCCTCATTGGCTTAAAGAAATTCCCAACCCCCACATAAATAGAAAAGGACAGGTGGTGGATGCTTCATGGCGACAGCATACACATTTACATGTCAACTTAATCATTCTTCCATACTCAAACCTTTTCTTTGATCTTAGCTTTACAAGTGGAACTATTTGAGTCATTATGAGAATTAACATCAAAATTAAGAAGAAATTTTTTTTTAGGTGGTATCACCTTATTATGAGTAGACATGACAATTTTATATACAACATGATAATATGATATTAATACAGTATAAATTTAAGTGAGTTTGAGTTTAAGTCAAACTTGTTTCGTATTATCGTATATTAATTGTATTGACATAGTTAAGACACAAAACTCGCTTAATCCGTCTAAGATATGTTTAAGATATAATTAGTCAATCGTGTTATTGTGTACCCATATAACCTATTACTCATTTTTTTAATCATGTTCACATGTTATGTAAACACGTTTAATACATGGTTAAGACTAATTTACTAATCTATATAACTACTAATATTGTTATAATGATTAAAATTTATTGATATTGAATTTTATTATATTTAATAAATATTATGATATTTATAATTTTTTGTGATAAATTTGAATAATATAATCATATATTATTTATACATATTTCAATTTAATCTTTTTAATCTTGTTAATCATATCAATCATGTAAACAGATCATAAATCGTATAAATTTTAATTAAATTAATAGTGTTGTGTAGTATAAAATTTAACTCGACACATTTAATAAATATATTAGTTATGTCGTATCATGTTACACGTTTATTAAATGTATCTATGAATATGTTTAAAATTTTAACACAATTAATTAGTTGTGTCGTGTTTGTATTTATCAGTATAACTCTTAATATCTTATGTTTACACAACATTATTAAGAAATGAATAGACAAATTGTTAGATCTAATTATAAGTAGTTAGAATTTTGTAAGGGTGAGCAAATGGGTGGATTAAATGGTTTGGTCTGTCATATCTAAGGACCAAATGAATCAAACATTTTAGAAAACCAACCAAAAAATATAAAAGAATACCAAACTGACCAAATATAAATTTGATTCAATCAGTTCAATTTTGAATCAATAGACTAAAATTTTATCACTTTTTTTTTATAAATTACAATATTAAAACTTATAAACTTCATTCATAATTATAAAATATATAAATAAATTAAATATAAAAACTAAAGTGATAACTAATAAAGTTATTAAGTGTACTCATATAAATAAAGTATATTATAAATTATAATAATACTTATGTGTAAATTAAATATATTTGTATATAATATATTATTTTATTTTATATATATAAAATTAATAATACAACTTATATATTATAATATTTTAATTTTCACATCCAAATTTGTATAAATAATAACTAATTATAAATAATATGTTATAAAAACTAAAGTGATAACTAATAAAATTATTAAGTGTAATCATATAAATAAAATCTATTATAAGTTGTAGTAATGCTTATGTACAAATTAAATATATGTATATATAATATATTACTTTATTATATATATAACATTAATGACACAATTTATATGTTATAATGTTTTATATTAAAATTTGTATAAATAATAACTAATTATAAACAATATGTTATAAAAACTAAAGTGATAATTAATAAAGTTATTAAGTGTAATCATATAAATAAAATTTATTATAAGTTATAGTAATATTTATGTATAAATTAAATATATATAACATATTTATACAATTTATATATATCCATAATATTTTATATTACCACATTACTAAGACATAATAATTATAACATAATAATATATAAGATATTTACTATCATATATTATAATATTAACGTATAAATTATATCATTTAAAATATATAATTTATAATTTCATATTAATGTAAATCTATAAATATATATATAGTTAATATTAATTTGCTATGATTATGATTTGTCTATGTACATATAATAAATTAATATATTTTAAGTATATTATTAATTAAATTTACTATTAATTCTTCATAATATATATATAAATATTTTTATATATTAATATATATAATATATATAAATTAATTAATATTTTAGATGAATTAATTTAAAAATTTTAAAATAAAAATCTAATTGAACCAAATATTTTGACCAAACAACCCAATAGATTAATTACATTGAACTATTTTACTTAAATTACATTTAATTTAAATGAATAATTATTCGAATTTGATTTTAATCACTCCTGAATTTCGTACAAAGGGATGCCCCGGTGGAAAGGCTCAATGACTAAAGTAACAGTAGTAGGCAACCATCTTTACCCGTGAACCATAAATGATTTAGACACGTGTCATCGTAATGACACCGACCGCCACATATGCACATGACGTGGCCCCCCAAAATTCACGAGGAAATAGCCGCAGCTCCACCCGAAGGTGGAGTTGACACGCGCCAAAACTTAAAAATGTCAAAGAAAGCATACAGACATAAAGTGAGTTTGGTCGTTTCTCAGATATACGCTGACCTGTGTGAAAATGTTGAATGAATAAATGAACAGTGTCTTCAAGCTAGCTGTTTTCTGTTCACTTTTTGGTTGTCTGTTTTACTTTCGTTTCCGGGTCCAACTGGTATTCCATTTAGAAGATTGTTCAAGCTTCTAAGCTCCAAGATTTCTGCTTCTTTACGTATCAGGAGTCTTTCTGGCAATTGGCAAGTTAGTGTTAGTTCACATTTTCCATCTTTGTATCATCACATTTCACTTTTATTTTTCCTAGTTTAATAAATGATTTATAGCTAGATAATGGTTTGTTGATTCTTTGTGCTAGGTTCAGAGCTCCATTGGATTTTTCATTGCCATGTTCCAAATGTGCTGTCTTCTAGCTTTTTGTTATGTTTGAAAAGATAGGTGAGAGAGAGAGTTTTCGAGAGCAATAATTCAAAGTTACTGTGTACGAGTTGATTTGAAAGTTTGGTAGCCAGCTAGCTCCTAATAATTGGGAGATGTTGCTGGTGAAGATGCATTTGGATGGTTGAACTGGGATTTTTAGTCTGAAACTCATTTTAGCTTCTTAATGCACCTTGGTTACTGTCTATGGTGGGTTTCAAAAATTAAGGTTATAAGTTCCAACAGTAGTGTGTGCTTTAAGAAATGTGTCAATGGTAGCTATATGTTGTTTGTTCCCTGATCCTGCTGACAAAATTTCTATTCTGTTTAGATGATTGGCATCTCAAGAGAAGTGACTGTTACTTGTATGATGCTAATCCAAACAATTTTCAAGTTGGTTAATTCCCACCTTGCTTTGCAGAAATAAATGGCAAATGATCTGGGCATAGCATTTTACATCACCATATGCTGCATTGCCTTTATTATATCGAAGACCATTCTTTGGATTCTGCTTTATAAGCGATGGAAAAGAAAGAAGATGATTTATGAGGACGGTTTCTCAGGTATTGAACCTTCTAAATGATTGACTTTCTTTTCCTATAATTTGACTTCTGATGAAGGCAAAAATGATGCTTTTCTAACTTGGTAGCTTCTGGCATATGCATGAATGCAGGAGGGAAGATGGTGATGTTTAGGTCTCCAGTGTTGCAGTCTCTCTCATCTGATGTGTTATTGAAGAAGACATTGAAGTTAAGCAACAAAGACATCATTGGTGCTGGAGGGTATGGTACAGTTTACAAACTAGTGATAAATGATACCATGGCCTTTGCTGTGAAAAGGCTAAATAGAGGAAGTGAAGATAGAGATAAAGGATTTGAGAGAGAATTGGAGGCAATGGGGGATATCAAGCACCGCAACATTGTAACTCTTTACGGATACTACAGCGCCCCTCACTACAATCTTCTGATATATGAGCTAATGCCTAATGGAAGTTTGGATGCTTTTCTGCGTGGTATGCACATTTTTTCTTCAAATACTGGTTTTATCTTCAAGTTTTCAGCATCCATATTTGTCAAAGTTAAGAGGGTCTATAATTTTTCCTCTTTTTTTTGAAGAAAAGAGGACAAAATTTCAAAACTATCAAAATTCCAGAAAGTAGGATTTTGTTGGAAGTTAAAAGATCAGACTTGATGCCCGAAGCACAAGATCAAAAGTTGATGATAAATTAAACTGTGATGCAGGGACATCGATGGACAGTAAGGTTTTGGATTGGCCAACAAGATATAAAATAGCATTAGGTGCTGCAAGAGGAATAGCATACCTTCACCATGATTGTATCCCTCATATAATCCACAGAGATATCAAGTCAAGCAATATATTACTGGATCAGAACATGGAGGCTCGAGTCTCAGATTTCGGACTTGCCACATTGATGGAGCCAGACAAGACTCATGTTTCAACATTTGTGGCTGGTACCTTTGGATATTTAGCGCCAGGTATGATGAACAAAATTATAGTCATTCTTTTCATCTAGTTTTTGAATGTTTAACAACTAACCTTTGTTCCTCTGCAGAATATTTCGATACAGGAAGAGCAACAGCAAAGGGCGATGTTTACAGCTTTGGAGTTGTCTTACTAGAGCTTTTAACAGGAAAAAGGCCAACGGATGAAGCATTTCTGGAGGAGGGAACAAAGCTTGTTACATGGGTAAGCTCTCCAATATCATGAAGATTTAGTTTAACATAATTGTCCATTACTTGATAATGCCTACCTCCATTTAAATGTCCAATAAACTGATGAAATCATCTCTTCCGGTCATTGGTTAAAAAGAGTTCATAAAATTCTTGTTATTTTTATCTGTATGCTACTCATCAGAGGCATTTTCTTCCGTGTCAACTGTCAAGTACATATTGGCTAAAGATTCATAGGAAATAGTTGTAAGAGTTTCTGATGTTCTGTTTCATTACCATCTTGAACAGGTAAAGGGAGTTGTTGAAGAAAGGAGGGAAGAATATGTGCTTGACAGTAGCTTGGGTTCTTGTCCTGTGGATGAGATTAACAATACTTTCAACGTAGCATTAATGTGCCTTGAGACAGATCCCTCCATGAGGCCTACAATGGCTGAGGTTGTTAAGATGCTGGAGCAGATAAAGTCGGAGAAAGCTGTGAATGATTGTTAACCTCACATTCTGTAGCCATCCAAAAACTCCTGCACATACAACATTTTTATCCTCTTTACCCTCTTTTTGGTTGAATAATAGTAAACAACTTCTTGTTGTTCGTAAGTGTGGTGGGACTTAAACAAGCTCTGATGCCGCTCCTGCCTTAACAACCAAGTCTCAGTCAAGAGTTTGCCCCAAAAATTTGGGGAAGAGAGAGAGAGAATCAACTTTCCCTGGAAGAAATGCAATGATTATATATCAAATTTGACATGACCAAATTTGTTACCCATGCTGCTATTTGGGTCACCGGAATGAAAACATGATAAGATATAAGTTGCCAAAGTCTTGGCGTGGCTGGGAACCTAGTAGGTTCAGTTTGTTCGAATGTTCTATCAGAAAGCAGAACCAAAATGAATTATGAACGATTTGGCCTCTCATGGCCACTCTGCCACAAGAGAGTCTGCTCGTGTCATGAGAATTTTAGTTCTTAAGATATGGGTGACTGCTCCTGATTATGAGGATTGTATCAAGGTCCTTTATCTTTAATGAAGCAGCAGTCCTATTGTTCCTGTTTCTGGATATCTGAGACAGTCTTCTAGCAACAATGAGGGCTGCGGCTTTGCCCATGTCATGTAGCCAAAATGGTTTGAAATTGGAAACTCATGCCAACGAATGAAATATATGCAAAGAAGCCTAGATTTACAAGTGCATACATAGTTGCAACAAGATTTTACATTGACTTTGTTCAGTTAAAGGTACATACAAGAAGTGAGCCGCGCTAACAGTCTAAATGAAATGAAAACTTGTGGAAACTTACTCAATTGTATTTACTTGAGAATGGAGGCCAGCCCATTGGCAACTGAGGTTTTCAATGAAGGAGAAACTGGAGCATCTCCAAAAAATACATCAAAAAGGGCTGAAGCTACATTGGCAGACTCAATTGTAGCATCAGTACTAGTGGGCATTCCATCTGATGAGACAGCCACCTGAAAGACAAAAATGGTGAGGGATAAAAGAGAAGAAACCAGACGGTCGTTGATAAACATCATGGCTAAATGCTTTACTCCTTAACCATGTGAAGAAAGAAAGTTTAGCAGTTTTAAGTCACACTCACAAGCATTTTGGATGGATCCGGCCAAGTCAAAAAGATGAAAGTTCCTTTATTAAGAGGTCGTCCTTGGAAAATACTACGAAATGTGGAGAGAGCAGATTGATCAACTGGAGTTGGTGCCTTAATTCTAGGGGAGATGGCTTCATCCAAAGCATCCCAGAAAGTTTTACCATCAACATCTCTCACCAGGACAATCTGTAACGATTTCTCCAGAGGAACTGCACTTAACAAAATTAATTGGCAACCTTAAAATTGTCTCTTTCCTCTTTCCATAACTATCTATATATTAAAGACCTAGAACAATATATCATTATTACCCCCAAAGATTGACTTGAACAAGGACAAATCATCTTGAATTTGTGAAGCTGACTGTCCCTTCCAGGCATCCAATTTACTTAAGATGGATTGATTGACATATAGCCCCGCTGCATACACCTTAACACCAATGATTGCAAAAACTTTCTCCCTGTACCCTGGGATCATGAGGAAGCTGAAGTGACAGTTGTATAAAGCATTCCATTAAAGGGATACTACTAATTGCACTCAACTGAGTAATGCTTTGTCAAATGCAAAGATTGTTTTGTTTGTACAACTGCAGAATTATTCAAAGGCCATTATTAGAAATCACATGCATCACTAACATAGTACACCATAATCAATAAATAGTTCACAACTTTACAAAAACGAGTATGTTAACTGCTATTTCCAAGTAATAACTTCTGACAAAAATCTTCCCAGCCATTCCACATAGTCGAGAGAGTCAAAGAAAAACTTTCTTTTTTCAATATCTAAATTACTGGAGTATATACCATAAAGCTTCTCCTGTCAGAGGAAAGAGTATCAATATCCTAACTACCCAGAATTTCATGCAATGTTTCTCTCCAAGTTCAATAGTGCATTTCCTCCAGGTAGCCCAGAACTTTGAAGGGTATGCCGATGAAAGCTACGTGATAATAATTACTAATGATGATTATAAGTTTCAAAAAGAAAGATAAGTAGAAGCCCTAACTTGTTTGATTCTCCTTTAGTTTTCCTAATCGTACAATGTTTGTATGACTAGTACTGCTCATAGATATGCTGGCCTCTGTTACTTTAGCAACTGACCTGTTCCAAGCAAAGACAATGAACTTGAGCAACCAGGCAAACTTAAGGATGTCTGAAATTTAACTTTGGTTGCAGGTTCCTCAGTGTAATCTGCAGCTCCTACTGCACATAGATAAAAGGAGAAACGATATTAGGGTCTTACTTTTAAGGAAATAAATGCAATGGTACAAGCTAAACTGTTTTCACATACTTCCAGCTATGTCATATTCTTGGAAACATGGAGAAATCAGCCATTACAGTTTATAAAACTAGCATATCAACTAATTTCAATATTAGAATAAAAAAGGATAATTCATATATAGCCACCCTTGCATCACAGCTAATATATATCACCTCCATTGAATTTTGCCTGTTTAAAAGAATGAAATCTTCAATATTGCTTATGTTGCTTTATTATCATTTTGCATCAATCTTCTCCATATCAAGCCAATATGGCAGTCATCCCACTTAACCTTTAGAGCACAAAAAAATAACCATCTTCCTCAAGACATATCCAGTATGACCAAGGTGCTATAGGATTTTGAAAGTGTACATCTCATCTCAAAGAAGAATATAGCTGGAAAACTTCAACATTCCCTAATTTGCTAAGCCTTTAGCAAATTACAAGAAAAATGCAGAATTTCACCTTTTGTACACGATGCAACTATACCTTAATCTATAATCATTTCATTGTGGCCATTAATTGGCTTATGGATTATACTTAAATTCTATCAGCCTGAAAATATTTGCATATTAATGAAAGCTTAAGCAATTAAAGAATGGTTGAACTTATCAGGAGTAATATTGATAAACACGGGACTTCAATTCATAATTAAGAAAATTTTTCATTTTGTCTATCAAATGCCAAGTTTTGACAGTTCTTATCTACATTATAGATGATTATTTCCTTTTACTTTTTGGAATTCGTTGGGGCCAGTGTGCACAATATGGCTGAAAATTATCAAATTGTCCAGCATCTCTTTCTGCCAAGAAGTTAAGATTTCCTAATTGTTAATTTATGCTGAAATCGAAAACCATGATCATTTGCTTATGAGAAATAGCCAGTCATATTAATATATTCCTTGTAGCTTACCAAATTTTCCAAAATTGTGTCAGAATCTTCATTCTTCAACTAAACAAAATCTAGTGATACTAATCTTCTTAACATCATTGGTTTCATCCCAGATACCTACGGCCACTATGCAAATGAAATTATCCTCAATACCAAGGAGATATAACATGCCAGCAAAACTCAAAAAATTTGAGCCTACCTAGCCAATATATTAAACTAAAAATTGAAAAAACAAGCCAGGGGGTTATCAAAAATATCAATTAGCAAAAAATACAGCATTAAATTCTACTTTACTCTCATAAAAAAAAACATATCAAGCTCCACATTGTTCCTATAATGATTCCCAACAAAACAATTTGAATGCACATAAAGGGGAAAAAAAACCCTCCAACTCCAGGTTTCCATCAGCAAATTGAAAACTTTTCTCATTCAGTTTAATAAACAGGCTGACAAGAAAAAACATGCGGATAATTTACCTGAAGAAGATGAAGCAGAAGCTTTCAAAGTGAAATGGGGTTCAGTTACTTTGTTGTTCTGAGGAGAGAAATGAGATGAAAGAGACAGAGAGTGAGATTTGCGAAATAAAAGACATGGGTGTGAACGTTTTCTGGGAAAGTTGCTTCTTCGATTGGGGTTCAGAAGTTGAGAAGGAATGCACATTGGTGTGGAAATGGATCCCAGTCCACCCATCTTTCCAGTTTTTGTGTTGTTTTGCAAGTTAAAACCTCCACTTCCAGGACCTCAAAAGGGAAAATGTTCAAGGAAACAGAAGTTATACAGTTAAAAGCCTGTTGGAGTTGTTTGTCTTTGCGCTTTTATACTTGATTAGTTGTTCTGACTTGTCAGCCATTTCTAGGTTAAAAAAAATACTTTGTCTATTTTTTATATTTTCTCTAGAGAATTATAAACGTTATATATTTTCAATTAAAAATACGTATCTTTTAAATAAAAAATTTTTATAAATATAAATCATTTCATTTCTAACTGATACTTAGAATTTTGAATCAACGTTCTATTCTATTGTTATTTCTTCATGTTATGTTGTCTGAATTTTAAAGACCAATGTTAAGAGTCCAACCATCATCTCAAAATGACATAGTTATAAATAATTATAACTTTACAAATATTTATTTCATGTGTCTAGTAGATAATAATTCTTCTCATTTAGTATTTTCGTTTTTCTTTTACTATTTTTTATTTCTCTCTAGAGGTGGGCTTAAGCTTGATGTTATAAGATGTTAATAGACAAGGTACCTATTATTTTTTTTAAGTATTTTATCTCGTACTTTATTACTTGATAGAGCACTCAAATCATTATAGTATTTATATTGCTAAAGATAAAACTAAAATCCTTAGATCAAGGCTTGGCTATTATGCGAAATCAACTAATCTCTTCTTAGCATAGAAACAAATGCCATTGATTTTTGTGCTTCAGCAACGGTAGCAACGGCTCGACCACAAAGCAAAGAAAAAGTAACGATACAAAGATAAAACGGCAAGACATAATGCCGTGTCACTCTTAGCTGCTTCTAATCTTCATTATTTAGCAAACTCCAAAACAGAGAAAAGATTAAATCTTTAACAGCACTGTTGGCTTCTGGACAATTTTTAGTGGCCTCGACATATCAGTATTTGAGCAAACAAAATCTAGAAAATTTGGGTAACAATTCTGGGAAATAGCAACTAGCATGGAGGTGGAACGAACCAGAAAGAATATGGTCGGTTTTGGTACAATGCCTCCATGAAAGGGTTCTTACAAATAAAGAACGTCGTCGTCGTCGTCATCTTTCAAATGATGGATCATGCAGACAATGCCATATGGAGGAAGAATAGGTGCTTCATGTCCTTCGAGATTGCCCTTTAGCTAATGTGATTTGACTAAGACTTCTACAGCCGGAGTCTATTAACTCATTTTATGGATTTTCTCTGCCAGATTCGTTGATGTCTAACTTGAGTTATTCAAAAAAGCATGAGAATGACATTCCTTGGGCTATAATTTTTGGAGTAACAGTTTCGTTTTCACTGAATATATATATATATATATATATATATATATATATATATATGAGAATCAATCTGTCAATATAAAATAGCTGGGTTTTGATAATTTGTCATAATGAATTTCAAGGATTTGGAGATAGGGGACGTACACCTAGTAACCATGTGGAAGTCTTAGCCTTCGGATTGGATTGCATTAAATAGGGATGAAGCGTTTTGGAGTTCCATAAACCAAGCAGAGACCAGAGGTGTTCTTAAAGATTCAAGTGGACAATGGAAGGGTGGTTATGCTATGTGTCACAGTGTATACCAATTCTTGTAAGATATTATTCGTTTTGATCTTCTAGATTCACTGTTTTGTCTCAAAAAAAGTACTTCATAGGTTAAAGGTTGTGTAAACCTTCATATGCTCAGAATTATTCTAGTAGGTTGAATGTTGTGTGAACTTTCGTATGTCCATAATCACTTTAGTACATAGTCAATGTGAGATTCATAACTTCTCTCTCTAAGACCATAACATCCACCTTACTCTCCATTAGGAGTTTGTGCTCGATGTGGGACTTTATGACTTTCCTCACTAGGAGTATTATCTCAATGATGTAGGATTCACGTTCATGCAAGGACTGTGCATTATGCGACTCAAGTAATGTTCAACCTATCGTGTGAAACTTTGAGGTGTATATAGTAACCTTAAATATGCTTGGGATTTAGGGTTTTGGAAGATTGAACTTTAAGTGGAAAATGCAAACTGGTAGTTTAGGCAATTTCTTCACAGATGAGACATCTATATTCTAATTCTGATTTAATTTAAGCCATCCATAGTTTCATTCAGAAGCAATAAGATATTCAAATAGTGAATATATTCAGAAAAGGTAACAAAGTTGCAGAATCTATGACTAATGAGGGATTCGGTATTTTTGAGAACTTTTTGCCCTTTAGCAATCCCCAAATAGAGTTAGAGAATTACGATTTAATGATGTAATTGGGATATGTTTCCCTCACTTAATCAAACAATAAATTTCTTCTTTTTTAAAAAAAAAAGAAGATAAATTCCAAATCAATATTTTACATTAAAGTAAAAATAATTAAGAAAAGCTTAAGTTGAGCAATAAAACCACAACAACGATATCTATTCTTAGGGGTTATTATTTTGTTTTCTAGCTTTTCATTGTATTTTAACAATAAACTTCAAAAAATTTTATTTTTAGGGGTAAGCAATAAAATTGCATAATTTTTTTAAAAAATAAAAGCACAACAAATACACTTAATTTAAAATCAATTAAAATAAATTTAAAATAAAGTTTTATGTATAATTTAATAAAAATAAATTAAAAAATTAAAATTAACTCATAAACATAATTTAAAATTTAAAATCATATTTAGAATAATTAATAAATTTTAAAAAAATATTACATTAATTATAAATAATTTATAAACACAAAATTAATATATAAATTTAAAAATTATTATTTATAATTAAGTTCAAACAATAGATATCTTAAAATCATTATCAAAATCCTACCTGAATAATTTATAATGAATAATTAATTTATTACTTCAAAGCCATGAAACTATATGTTAATTTTATTTAATGGAATAAAGAAAAACAGGATTACAAGTTACGCCATCTCTAACATCCTTGTTTTTCCCCTAGCCCTTGGCAGGCCGCCATGGAATTCACATTCAGTTTGGGCATCAAAGTGCCAAAATTTGCAAAATTGATGCCTGGGAGAGGAGAGAATCTGACGTCCATCAATTATGGCAACCCCCATGGCCCATGCAAGATCCAGCCCTTTTAGGTGTCTAAACGCCGAATCCAACGTACACAGCTAGTGCCTGGTCCGGCATTGCCATTTTCAGTGTGAAAAAGTGCTGGATCCAGGATCAACTTGCCAAATTCAAATGCCTGGAGTATTCTGCCATGCTTAGCTTTCGGTGAAAAAAGGAATTCGGATTATCAACATTTACTACTCTTATATATATATATATATATATATTTAAAGTTTACCTTGAAAAGAGGTTCACAAGGTGTGAAAATAAGAATTACATGGCATAATCTTTAGCCCTTTTATACTTTGAGTATGGTAAAACAGTTGTTGCATTAACATCATCAATGGAAAACGAAATTGTATGTTTAGGAAGTCACTCCCTAGAAAAAGAAGAGGATGGTGTTGGAAGTTGCTATATCCAAAGGAGGTTATCACATCTCAGCTGGTTAATATTCCTCCCAAGAACAGTAAGAATTTCGTTCATCCTTTTCTTTCTCAACAAGTACAATACTCAAAGATTGAACCAATGAAATGGGGAAGCAAAACCAAAGAAAACAAACAATGATAAACAAGAAAAGTGACTTCTTTAAAGGTAGGCCCACAATTTTATGTCCTTTCCTGTGTACATTTTCTCCAATAGATTCCTATCCCCTCCGAACGGTTCTTCACCCAATGTAGCCGTTAGAGTGACTTTTCTTCGCTTTGCTCTTTCAACTACGATAAAAAGTCTCAGCCTTTCTTTGCTTTCATCAAACAACGCAAACTATTACACCATCATTAAGCTTTCTGTTCACAACACTCATTTCCTATTCTCAAGTACAGCTTTCAATGGCTAAAGTAGCAGCTCTCTCTCTCTTGCTCCTGCTCTTGTCCTTCACTTCAGGTAGTTATCTTCTCCCAGGTTTCAGTATACATCACAAAGTACAACTAAAAAAGTATTTTTTTTCGACTTTCACAGTTTCACTTCTCTGTACTTTGCTTTGGGTCTTTTTCCTGCATTGTTTTCATGAATGTAGTTGAATTTTATCTGGGTTTTTTCTACGTTAATGGTTGCTTATGTTTTTGCTTCAGTATTAAGCTGACTTGGGTTTCTAATAAGTAGACTAATTAACAGGAAAGGCTAGACTTTTTGCAGTTTTAGCAGGTTTTAACTGATTTGGTTCCTTGATTTTGCTTTACTGTGCTCTAACCTTTTACAATTTAGTTTTACTTGACCAGATCTCGGTTGGGTTTCGTGAATATGAATAGCTAGTTTTATGACTCTAACTACCTTCCAATTTCTTTTGCTTCTCATCCTTTTTTAGGAGGAACTTTGATGATGGTAAATGGCCAGGTAACATCAACTTCTTAGACATTGTGAACTCAAAATTAAGGTTAAAAAACCAAATGGCTTTTTTTCTACTTATTGATTATAAAATGGTTTAAATGGAAATGGCGCAGAAATCTTGGTGTGTGGCTAAGCCATCATCAGACCAGGCAACACTTCTGGCAAACATTAACTACGCATGCTCTCAAGTGGATTGCCGAGTTCTGCGAAGGGGTTGTCCTTGCTTCACTCCTGATAATCTGATGAACCATGCTTCTATTGCCATGAATCTTTACTACCAAGCCAAGGGAAGAAACAGGTGGAATTGTGATTTCAGAAGCTCTGGTCTTGTTGTCATCACTGATCCAAGTAAGTCACATTTCAGTGCAACATAGAATGATTAATGACCATAACTGAGTGAATGACAATCCATTTGTGACTAAGGACATTGATTTTGCTTATGTTCCTTAGTAATACTTTCCAATGCACTGCACTTATTTTATTAAATGTCACTTGTTATGATTTATGTGACCCTATAAATTAGAAACACTATGAACTCTAAAGTGAAGACAATTCAAATCCTTCATTGTCAGTTAGAAAAATGCAATATGGATTCAGTTTCTTTATTAAATTAACTAGTTGTTTGGTTTTGAACTCAAAACTGAGATCTCAAGGAAACTCCAAAGAGTGTAAAGAATCATTAATCTTGAAGTTATCTACAAAACTGAACCATTTGATATGTCAGACAGTGTCAAACAGGAAAATGGAAACCCATGCCTTAAATGATGGATCTAGAATGTTGTTATTGTTTTCTGCTTTAACTTTACTTCTTTTATTATTGTATTCAGTGATCTTGTCATGTGATGAGAAAATGTGCTAAAATCTATGTTGTTTTGGTGTCTGTGCAGGTTATGCCAACTGCATTTACGAGTAGCTAGCTACCACTGGATTGGTTTAAGCAACTTAATGTTTCCTCTGGAAAAGGAACTCTTGTAACTCAATGGAACTTTTATTTTTGACTCTCCCGTAAATCTGGTTGATTATAGCTTCTGCTATTAAATGATGGTGAAGAAAAGTGAAAAAGATCTAGTTTAATTCTTCTTAATTAATTAATTACTCTCTTGGGAAATTAAGGTTAGCTGAGAAGATGCTATCCACTTCTAATCTTTACAACCCAGCTTGGAAGCCTTTACAGGGAATCAGATAGTACTCCTTAATCTTTAAGTCTTTAATTATTACCCTTTTGCTTTTCTTTTCTTGCTTTTTTTTCCCTGATGATTCTTTCTTTTATTTAACTTTAGGGGGTCTTTATAGGAAAAACATTCTAACTAATCAGAGAATCTGCAAGATACAAATCAGATCTTGATATGGGAAAATACATAGATATATCAAAAAGGAACCTTTTCCCTAGAGGCCATAGTGTCCCAAAATTATCATGCCAATCAAACTTGGTATCTGTCTTCCCAAGACTATGTAATAACATGTGCATGAGAAGAATCAGTAGGGCTACCAATAAAAATTGGCCTGCCCCTACTTTGTGTCTATTTTACATTCTTTATATAATTTTATGTCACATGTTCGGTAAATTTTTGTTCATTAATGTTAATTTGAGTGCCGGTAAATGTTATTGTTTCTACCGCTATTAGATATTAACATAATGGTTCTAGGTAAAAAAAAAAAAAGAAAGCCAAGAAGCTGGATGACTTTGGCTCTAGGTAAATCTTATATAAGATGCTGAAAATTTTTTGAGGGATTAAAAGGTTACAAATATTTTTTATCTTTAGTTTTTTATCTTCTTATTAATTTCACTGATATTAAGATATTAAGACAAGGCCTATCGAGTATCCATTACAATCAAGACCTCAAATGTCAAAAAGGTTCATTTTTATTGCTAAAAATAGTTATCTACATCTACTTATTGGTGAAGATCTACATATACTTTGACTATATTTATGATCTCATGATTCTATCTTTGAGAACCGACATAACAGCTCTAACCCAAATCTAAGACACATGGACTGGAAGAAAAAAGTATAGCAGGAAAAAAAATTGAGGAAAATTCTATCTATTTTTCGGTTTAATAATGGTCTACATCAATGTGTGTGGGACCTTACCCTACATATGCAACCAGTGATTATTATTGTATTGAGGAAAAAATAATGTATATTGTCAAATATTCAAGAGAAGCCTTATAGTAAAAGGATTCATAAGTGTTGCTCAAGAAACAAGAGGGTATTCACCTTAAAAAGAGAAATCCAATTATATGTTCTAATTTTCAACCCTTCACACTTGCATGGTGCTACCCTAAAGAAAAGGGGATCATTGTTGTTTAGCTGATATTTATTTGAGTAGTTTAGTTACTAGGTTAATGTATTTTCAGCCAAATTTTGCATATAAGTCCTTTGCTCTCATCTTTATTGTAATACTCTAACGCCATTGCTATATGGGCTATGGGTAGTACAGATAATTGGCACCCTAGTGCCCCTTTGCTTGATCCGGTGTGTGGGATTGTGTTTTACTGATCAAACCTTCCTTTACATTAACACTTTACACATAATTCAGTGGGTTCTATCAAGATCTTAATATGCTGATTGCCAAATTCGGATGGGGGGAAGGTTCTGATCTTAAAAGAAGACTTTGGTTATATGTTGGAACGTTCTGTATTTGTCAAAGAAAGATGGTGACCTTGGCAAAGCAATGTTGCCGTTTGGTGCATCATACAGATACTATATGTCAGGTATAAGGTTTAGATATCCCGTTAACGGGTTATATAATTCTTCTCCGGTTTTGGATAAGTCTATTGGAAGGGAGAAGTGTTCCGTTAATGGAGGGCTGTCAATGTGCATTTGTGGTGCGAGAGATCCTAACCCTGCATGAATTCCATCATATGGTGCTTTATTCAACCTCGGGCTCTTCATATGAACTTCTTATATTATTGAGTCCACAGTCCTGCGAGAGTGGGTGGCATGGCATGTCTTCAACCCAATGATTGTCAATGGACCCCTAATCGGTATTGGTCCAAGGTCGATTTCTGGCTTTGGGAGGTGCATTTGTGCTGCTGTCCCAACTAATTTTGTGGGCTGCGCATGTCACAATTTTGCGGACCATGACAACCCCCACAATTTTAAAATTTTTCTAACATATTTTTTATTTTTTTTTTGTAATTTTATAAGTTTGCCTCTACAATAATTTTTAGTTTGGTGAGATGCCCTACAAAAATTGATCAACAATTAATTTTAATACTCACTCTTATAGGAATTGGGTTCCAAATTTAATGAGAATGTGGTGAAATTGCTCACTTTTGACATATTTTTGGACCCTCAAAATGATTTCAAATCGTTTGATGTTGAAAGTATATGCAATCTAACAAATAAATATTACCTTGATGACTTTACTGGGCATGATAAAATGCATCTAAACTATCAATTAAAACTATTTAAGCTTGACATCTATGTTAAGTGTTGAAGAAGACAAGAATGGAAAAAATTTGTGTCCTCATTGATAGATTGTTCTGACTTGTCTTGACTCTTCTACTTTCCATTGTAACATTATAAACTGCTTTTTTTTGTTATGAAACTTGTTAAGAACAAGACTAATAATAAAATCTTAAATGATTTAGTTAAAAAGTTGTTGATTAATTTTTTTAAAAGGAAATCATTCAAAACTTTAACATTGATTTAATAATAGATGCCTTTAACTCTATAAAAAACTATTGCACTCAATTAAAAATTCTCAATCTTAGCATGTAATAGTTGTTTAAATACACTTTTATTTTCCATCTAGGTTACTTTATATTTTTGTCAAACATTGAACTTCTAATATAATTGTTTTGCAAACATTGTAGTTGCCCCTCTAATCGCGAAATCCTAGCTCCGCCATTGGATTGGACTCTTATGATATAACACCGTCGTACTACAGTAGCAAGCTACGATAAACTAGACTTCAATGCTAATTCTACAATGATATATATGTGGTGGTCAATAATTAATTCCATACATTTTTTAATATAAAAGATTAACAACTATAAAACATATGACTCATGTCATTGTTTATTTAGTGTGAACAACAAAGTTGTTCACAGTTGCCAATCTTTTCCATCAAAAAATGTATGGAATTGATTATCGAGCACCCCATATATATCACTGCAAAATTAATATTGAAGTTTGGTTTATCGTGGCTTGTTACTGTAGTACGACAGTGTTATATCATAAGAGTCCAATCCAACGGTGGAGCCAAGATTTCTTGTTTAGAGGGACAAATACAATGTCTATAAAACAGTTATATTAAAAGTTCAATGTTTGACAAAAAAATATAAAGTAACTTAGATGGAAAATAAAGATATTTTTTAACAACTACTACATGCTAAGCTTCAGCATTTAATTGAGCTCTACGGTTTTTCATAAAGTTGAAGGCATCTATCATTAAATCAATGTTAAAACCTTAAATGATTTCCTTTTTAATGAGAATGATCAACAAATTTCTAAAAAAATCATCTGACATTCTATTACGAGTCTCGTTCTTAACGAGTTTCATAGCAAAAAATGCACATTATAATATTGCAGTGAAAACTAGAAGAGTCAAGATAAGTTAGATCAATCTATCAACAAGGAAGTAAATTTTTTCTATTCCTGTCTTCTTCAACACTTAACATAGCTCAAAAAGTGTAATTCATTTTCTGAAGCCTGATTATGAATAATGTCAAGCTTAAATAGTTCCAATTCATAGCTTTTGTGCATTTTATCATGCTTAATAAAGTCATCAATGTAATATTTATTTGTTAAGTTGCATATACTTTCAACATCAAAAGATTTAAAATCATTATGAGGATCCAAAAATATGCTAAAATAATTTAAACTGATTAACCATGAAATCAGTCCACCATAGATTCATGGTTGCACTCTTGAATTA
>NW_018397262.1:3689614-3689984 GCF_002168275.2 Theobroma umbraticum | reverse complement strand
CAAGAAACAATTCAATACTTGATATCAATTATTAGTTGTTCAATTACAAACCTTATATTGTAAACCCTCATAACCATCTAATGACAAAAGGTGAAATTATAGTTTTACCCTTTATGTCAATTTTGTCTCTTAGTGTTAAATTTCATCCAATTAATGATTCAATACTCTAGATATAATCTTTTGAGTATCCAGATGTGATGAGTAGCTAATTCATCAATCCATTAGACCTAAATTAATCATCAATCTTCCTAAAATCACTAGAAGTAATGTCAATGTTATGAACTCTATTATTTGGATATATATTTCCAAATGTTCATCTCGATTATAATCACAAAATATGAAGTCTAGATCAATACTTTATGATGATCAT
>NW_018397262.1:3664155-3689604 GCF_002168275.2 Theobroma umbraticum | reverse complement strand
AATCAAAGATTATAAGGAGATTAAATACGAATTCATTATCCATCAAGATTTCGGTTCTATTATAAGCAAATGTATAAGTGTGAAATTAAGATTTAAGTAATAATTAAACTTAAATTTAATTCTCACATGATTTCAGTTCATGTTATAGTGTCATTACTGGAAGTCAACCATTTCGATAATTTGAGACTCATCATTACTTTGAAGTGAATCACATTCATTTTGTTGAAAGTAATCTAGACACTACAGCTTTAATACAATAAAGTGACTAACTTTATTATATGGCTGAGAACAATTTTTAGATTCAATTAAAATACATATCTCCTATGTATCACTTTTGATACAAATATATTTTAATATATCAATAGAATCATGGTACCTTAATAACAAGATAATGAATGTTTACTTAAAACAAACTCTTCGTCTTATTATCAAAATGTACTTTCATTACAAATTTAATGAAATTAAGCACACGAATATACTTGCTTTCTAAAACACCATATTCTCAAAATTCCAAACAACTATATAGTAGCAATAATGTCAATTGACAAAGGTTGTCTAACGTCTCAAACAAAGGGTTGCACATGTAGCTAACAAGTACCAAGAAGCCACACATTGTAACTTCCAAACCATGCGATTTGACCAACGGAGTTTTGGCATTGGATTGATGACCCAAATGCCAAGCTTAAACCTCTCATGTCCTATGTTTGCTGCAAATGGAGACACCACACACATGAGAGTCATGTACTTGGACGTCAAAGGCCAGCAACGAGCTAAACAGCCACATGGCAAAACATGCTTCAACTTAGAGGTGTTTTTTAGAGACAGCCAATGTGAGGCTACCTCAATCACACCCACAACTATTGTGAGGAACCCATTGAAGATTTATGGTGTAGGTAAGCCATGAGGTAATGAGGGCGTTGCCTAGATTGAGTGAGGTAGAATGTCAAGGTTCATAGAACCGTGACATGCACAACCTGCAAGACTAGTTGAGGCAACAACACAAACAAGTGCCACACACGTCCCAAGGCCAGAAATCAACCTTAGACCAATATTGATTGGAGGCCCATTGACAATCATTAAGTCACAGACACGTCGCACTACCTAGTCTCATTGGACTATGTGCCCAACGACACAAAAAGTTTATATAAAGAGTTCAATGTTGAATAGAACACCGTATAAGGGAATTCGTGTAAGGTTAGAATTTCTTGTGTAATTATTTATTTTACTTAAACTAGGACTTTAAGCTAGTGAGTGTTCTAATAGGCTTAGGACACCTATTTCATTCTACTCTAGTTGTACTAGCCTACCAAAAGTAGAGATGTTTTAGGATTAGGAAAACCCTATTATAAACAAGACCTTTAGGCATCAGTCGTAGGCAAATGAGTCAATTGCTCTAGTAGTTAGACATTCAAACATTCTAGCATTCATGGGTTATTTGCTTAGAATCTTAAATATTTGTTTCTCTTAAGAATAAGGCAATTATTTTTTCCCAAAGTCTTTTCTTCAAGTTTTGTTTACATTGCTTCTGCATTATAGCGTAATATTCTGAGTTAGACTTACTTAGGGTTTTTATCCCAAGTCTTAAGTGCCGTGCAGATCTTAGCTAAAGTTCTAATCCCATGATAAGAGCCCCCACTAGCCCCTTCCCCTCTGCCTCTAGTCCAATCTTGAGTAGATCGTGTTACTAAGAGGGTATTAAAGGTCATAAGTCAACTAGAATACTTTAATCTACATTTAGTGTTATAAACTACTTGTCCATGATTTATCACGTTTCTCAGCGCCAATCTTTGTATTCAGAATTATTCATTAAAAATGGTGAAAAGATAAAACGAATTTATCATTCGAGTAAATTTACATTAATAATATCAACAAAGATCCAGAGATTGTTATTGAGTAGCAGTTACAAAAATTGATTTTTCAAGCTTTAAATTAGACCTCAGCTAAACCATCATTGTTAAGATTGGATTTTTGGATGCCCTCTTTTGATTTTAGTGGGTGCATTAATCTCTTCACATGTTAATTAATTCTTCAACTACTTATTGATACAATTAATATTCCCAGACCATGAACTTGAACCTCACAAATCACGTGTGCTTACCCTGATTTGTCAAAAATTTAAAAGAAAGCAACAATGGTATCTTATTTGTTAGATTAACGAAGTTAAAATATATTTTTTTTTCATAAATAACTCATAATTGGAGGGCCGTCAATGTTCATTTGTGGTGTGAGAGATGGATTCATGAACACCCACTTTGTTTTACACCCAAAGGAAGGATCCTCCGTTGCCGGCAGCTGCTTGGAGAAGGGATTTGGTGCAACCTCTGGTGGACATCATGATTTTATGTTGCATATGGCTCTTAGTATTCAACGAGCAACTGATACATTGATTTGAAGTGATAGTTCCTGGTGATGTGCTGCTGTTTTAATGCAGGACAAGATAAAAGTAGAGGCGGTGTATGATATCCCATGTAGCCCGGTCCAATGCATGGTGATGCTGAGATTACATCTTTTGTTGTTACGTGGTCTACTTGGCACCTGGTAAATGGAGGTTAGCCAGCAGACATATAATTATGTAAGGAGGCGATTCCTTCTCTTCTGTTAAGGAATTAAATTATGATGTTAGGTAGTTTTCGGGAATGGAGAGGACTGGTTTCATGTCCTGACTGCCACTCTCCTGCCTGCTCAATTAAAAGCTGCGTAAATGCTCATTTCGGTATTAAAATGTTCAAAATATTGGAAAATTAAATTTATTTTATGAAAAAAATCGAATTAATATACGTAATTGAATTGAAAAATCAAACTATTTCCATCTGTTTTAAAAAAAAATGTACTATAATAAACAATTTACAACATTTTATCAAAGTTTAAGGTAAAAAATAAAAATTTAAATTTTAACGTACTCAAGTAAATTGAAAAATAACTATCTAAAATTATTATTGGATAAAGTCAAAAATACCCTTAATATATATGATATTAAAATTTCAATAATTAAGGGTTGAAATTTTTCAAATCAAAAACCAAACCAAAGACTCTAAATTAATCAAACATCTTAAATCAAACACCTCAAAAATTATTCTAATTAAAGGAAAAAAAAAAGCAACCTTACTTCAACTTGATTCGATTATATTCGACTTGAAATAATTTTACTCACTCCTAATCTTATTGATGCCAATCAACTACCCTCTTAGCTTCTCCAATTCTTCTCCTGCAGTCTCTCTCTAGCACTTGTTAGGGGTTTCTACATAATTTGATTTACTGTTGTTAACCTTTTACATTATTTTGTTTAAGTCAAAAGAAAAAAACTTTTTTATTAATTATGATTTGAAAGATGAGAACTACTTAACTTAGATACTTAACCGTTTTTCTAATTAAATCACCCAGAATTAATGGTCTCCCATAAATTAGATGGAACTACAACCAAAATTTGATTTTATGGTTCAAAGACCATGACTAGTTATGAATTTGATTTTGTGTGTATATATATACACACATATATATATAGAGAGAGAGAGAGAGAGAGAGAGAGAGGATGATTATTATAAGCATCTGAAAGGATATATTGTCCAACTGAAACAAACCAGATATACTATAAAAAATAAACTTACATAGATTTTTATATCTTAATGACATGTACGTGTATATATATATATATATATATATTGGGAATACAAAGGAGTCAGGTTATCCACTGAAGCACGGATAGCCATCACTTCACCATTAATCAGATTTACTCCACTACTTCTTTCTTTATTGTTGACAGTTTAGGAAAAGGTGGGTGGGGGATGGGCAGGTTTATAATGCCTTCAGGGTCAACTCAAAGTAGTTTGAATAAGTTATAAAATTAAAAATAAACTATGTTTCAGTTAGGCATCTCTCCTTTAGGCTAGAAATTAATATAAAATTATTTGCTCACATTGAGTAAGTAATGATATGACTCATATGTTTTATAATTGTCAATTTTCTATATCAAAAAATACATAAAATTAATTATTGAGCGTCACATATATATCACCGTAGAATTAATTTTGAAATCTAGTTCATGGTAGTTTAAATTAATTATTGATCACCGCATATATATCATTGTAGGATTAACTTTGAAGTCTGGTTTATGGTAGTTTGTTACTGTAGTACGACAATGTTATACCATAAGAGTCCAATTTAGTGGTGGAGTTAGGATTTCGTGTTTGAAAGGGCAAATACAATGTTTGTAAAACAGTTAAACTAAAAGTTCAATATTTGATAAAAATACAAAATACCTTATATGGAAAAAGTTCAATGAAAATTACTCAAATAACTTCAACTATGTGTTAAGAACAAATCAAAGATATTTTTAAATAATTATTACATGTTAAGATCGTGTATCTTTAATTGAGTTCGATGATTTTTCATAGAGTTGAAAGTTTCTATCATTGAATTAATGTCGAAGCCTTTAATGATTTTCATTTCAATGAGAATAATTAATGAATTTTTAAAAAAATCAACTAACATTCTATTACAAGTCTCGTTCTTAACAAATTCATAAAAAAAAATACATATTATGATATTGCAATGGAAATTGAAAGAGTTAAGACAAGTTAGATCAATCTGTCAACAAGGAAGTAAATTTTTAATATTCTCATATTTTTCAGCACTTGACATAACTTAGAAAGTGTAATACATTTTTTCAAAGACAGAATATAAAGAATGTTAAGCTTGAATATATCCAATTGATAGCTTAAATGAATTTTATCATGCTCAGTAAAGTTATCAAGATAATATTTATTTGTAAAGTTGTAAATACTTTCAACATCAAATAATTTGAAATTATTTTAAGGATCAAAAAATGTGCCAGAGCAACTCTATTACATTTTATTAAATTTGAAATTCAATTCTTGTAAGAATGAGTCTTAAAATTAATTGTTGATTAATTATTATTGGGCATCTTAATAAATAAAAAATTATTGTAAGGATAAAATTATAAAATTTCAAAAAATTTTATAAAAAAATTATAAAAGTATAATAGAAAAAGTTTTAAATTTTTGTAGAGATGAAATTATAAAATTTCAAAAAATAAAAGTAAATTATAAAATTTTAAAATTGTTGGAGGCAAGTGCTCCACTAGCCCCCTCCCCTCCGCCTATAGTTCGATCTTTGATTAGATCGTGTTATCAAGAGAGCATTAAAAATAATGGATCGACTAAAATTTTTTAACCTACATTCATTGCTCTAAATTATTTACTCACTATTTATCGTGTTTTTCAGTGCCAATCTTTATATATGAAGTTATTCATTAAAAATGGTGAAAAGATAGAACAATTTTATCATTTAAATAAATTTACATTAATAATATCGACGCAAATCCGGAGATTATTGTTGAGTAGCAGTTAGATACATTGATTTTTCAAGTCGTAAATTAGACTTTAGCTAAACCATCATGGCTAACATTGGATTTTTGGATGCCTTCTTTTGATTTTACTAGGGTAAATAATATTTTGTGCAGATGTGCTTTGCTTAGAGCCACATGCTGACAATCTCTTTACATGTTAATTAATTCTTCAACTAATTGATACAATTAATATTCGCAGACCATAAACTCGAACCTCGCAAATCACGTGTGCTTACCCTAATTTTGCCAAAAATTTAAAAGACAGCAAAACTGAAATATCTTATTTGTTAGATTAACAAAGTTAAAGTATATTTTTTTCATAAAATAACTCATAATTAAATATTTAATTCGTATAAAAAAAGGTTTACTTAAAAGCCATTTTAAGTAACAATTTTCTAAATTCAATTTTTAAGGCATGTTAAAAATATTAAAAAGAAAGTCATAGTATAAACGGGTTTAAATTTTTTTCATTACACAATTCTTTTCTTATTTTCTCACCTTTGGATGATTTTAATCACTCATAAAATGTGACTTCCCATTTCTCTTATTGGTTAATTTCTTTTATGATATCAACTAAGTTCTACCACAAAAAATTTAGATATTCAAATGCATAAAATATTTCAAGGAAAATTATTATAAACATATTTTTCTTATGAGGAGGAATCAAGTTATATTCATGTAAAATTAATTAATTTATCTTATTTATATATTTAATGATAAAACTTTTATATGATATTAAATAAATAATTAAATATTTTTAATTTATTTTAAATTGGATATGTATAATCTAAATAAATAAAGAATAAAATCTTATGTATAGATTCATCAAATATATATAATAAACGGTGTAAGGGAATTTATTTTTATTATTATCATAAATGATTATTTAATGAGAATGGCCAACAAGAATCACACACGTGGCTAGGAAAATCAGATCTCTATAGATCACTCAATTGTAAGAGGGAGGGAGAGAAGGAAAAATAGTACATGGCTCTTGTTTTGACCACCAATGCCGAGTTGCTATGAGGCCTCCCGATTTTGACCCGCAGATAAACTTAAGGCCGTTTATTTATTTTTTTCTCATTTCCATGATTTTCCCTCACAAAATCTTCAACTTGGTTCTGTTTCTTTCTTACATGGTTTGAAACAAACAAAACTCTTCTCTCATTTTTTCCTTTTATTTTTGTCCAAACCATCACTAGCCTCTCAAGCTCTTCATTGAACTGATAAGCAGTGTAGGACAAAAGTACAAAAGCTCCCATGTGGGTTCTTTTCATCCACCCAAATTTATTTGAACGCTTCTAAGCTTTGGAGTACATTTTCTTCTAAGAAAAAGGGGACCTGCTTTCTTTACTTTTTTGGTTTTTAATTTGAAGACACCCCTTTTGAGCTCTTTTGAAGTTGTTTTACCGTTTTTTGTTGAATACCCAGTTTTTGTTTCGGCTTGGTTCTCCATTTCTCTGGTTGTTTTTATGGGAAATTGACAAAAGATTTTATTTCTATTTTTGGGCTTTTCATATAAGGAGTGAAACTTTTGCAGTTTTGCTTCTTTTTTTTTTTTTATTTCTTTTTCCTTTTCTTCTGGGTGTTGGTATCAAGAATGATGTCAGTGACATGCCATAATCTTGATTTTGGAACAAGAGTGCTTGATTTGGTTACTTGCGGCACTTCTTCTAATGCTTCAATTGAAAGGCACTCAGTGAAGAACTATGGAAAAACAATCTCAAACGTTAGTTGTAAAGGCTATGTAGGTAGAAGAGTAGTGTACTGCAGGCAAAACAATACTGGAAGTCGGGTGTTCTCCACCAAAGCTCCAGAGCCTCTGCTTGATGGTAATATATTGATGCCCAAACATCATCCAAATTTATTATTGCATTTTTGGAAAGTAATTCAAATTTCTTCTTGTACTTGCTTCTATAGAATTTAGCTCCTTTTTGATAAGTTTTTGAAATTGATTTAGCAGAATGTGTTTAACTAATAGCATATAATAAATTGGTTTTATAGATATTAAGCTGAGTTCAGATACTTGGAATCAATTTTTTAGCCGTTTTTGTTTTCCTTTTCCTGACAACAATAGTTGAGACTTTGTTTAGAGATTCCGTGTTTGTTACCGACGGATTGTTGAACTTTCATCTTATGCTTCTTTCTTAGACTTATAATTTGTTGCTTTTCTTGTTGCTAATCGTTGTGTTTGCTTTTAGCATACTTTTTTAAGTTTCGTATTGAGTTCAGTACTTGGAATTATATTTCTTTTTCAACTTTTAACTTCAATATAGGAGTTGGTCGAAGCACTGCACCAGTGCTGGATTTGAAGAAAGAGCTCAGAAGCCCAATTTCACTGGCAAACTTGTTTAAAGTGGTTGCTGATGACCTCCAGACTCTAAATCAAAATCTCCAGTCAGTAAGTGCTCATAATAAAGATCTTAAATGTTATGCCCTTATTAGTCCTGTTATGATATAGCACATTTTTGCATGTTTGGGATAAGGGGAAAGGGGGGGTGGTGGGCGGGGGTTTGTTTGGGGATCTCATTTGATCCACTGGTGAATGTTCATATGCTGCTTGTCAATGATGCATTAGGTAGTTCATGCTAATGGTGGTGACACATCAACTTGATTTTGTTGACTAACTGGAATCCTTTTGTTCGGCCAATTCTTCTTCTTGCCCCTCAAATTATGGAGACTGTGAGACCCAAAGCTATTAACTTTGTAATCAAACTGTTAGACTCTTTCATCAATTAGTTTTCTATCTGAATTTATTATCACCTGACTGATTCTATAAGTCAGTTACTCAATCTCCTTTGAGTATATGAAGTATGGTTTGGTTTATTTGAGTGCCAGATAGCATTTTTATTCTAAAAATAATTTCTTAATACCTCAGCAAAAACCGCTATAGATATTTATGCATTTCTGCTTACATGTATACAGCTTTGTGAATGGATTAGTTGGTAATACCTTCTTATTTTCATTTATGCTGTTGTCTGTTTAGCTATGTTATCTGTTTCTAGAAGGCCTTCTATTCGCTGGCTTAGCCCATGGAACTAGGATGCCTGTCCTGTAATGTTAGTGTATCTGATGATGATGCTCTGCTAGATTGTCGGTGCAGAGAACCCTGTTCTGATGGCTGCAGCTGGGCAGATCTTTGGCGCTGGTGGTAAGAGAATGAGACCAGCCTTGGTGTTCCTAGTTTCAAGAGCTACAGCAGAGTTAGTTGGATTGAAGTAATGTTCACAACTCTTTGCTAAGATACTCAACACATTTAGCTTTAGTTTTAGATTGACGTCCATTCTGCGCTTTTTCCTTTCCAGGGAACTTACCACAAAGCATCGGCGTTTGGCTGAGATCATTGAGATGATCCATACTGCAAGCTTGATACATGATGATGTATTAGATGAAAGTGACACGCGAAGAGGTTGGCCTCTATATTTAATATCATTTCTTCGTGTGTAATGTGTTTTTCTTCTATTCAAGTGTCAAAGTTAAATAGCAGCAATCTCAAATCTGAGGAGTAATTAGTTCTTCTATTCAAGTTAATTAAGAAATATTGTTTTCTTCTATAGGTCTGTAGTTATTTCTCTTGACTGCACATGATCAATAATATAAATTAGATTCTTTAAATAGACCTGAGTAATGAACATGATGGTTCTTCCTGTCAATGAATCATCTTGGCGTGCAAAGTTCATTTATGCTAACTCTAGGTCGTAGTTGAAGGTTCAGAGTTCATACCTTGATCATCTCTTTTATCTAGAAGCATGCAGCTTCTAGAACAGAAAAGGGGAAAAGAAAAGTTTAAGAATGGAAACTTGTGAAATAAAGAAATATTATATACTTTTCCAGTATTTTACGAGAGATTCTTTAATAATTCTTCGTTTTTAAAGAGTCATGTAAAAATTATTTTGCAACGGTAGATGTTGTTTTAGAAGCTATGTTGAACCCTGTCATGTATAATCTTGTAATCTTGTCAATTGAACTTAATTTATCAAACTTTATTTTTGTACTCTTTTCACTTTTTTTTCGCACTCTATTTTCCCTCCTTGTTTTTGACTTGTTTTAGGAGTTTTTTTTTTCTTTCCCCATCTTGCTGTTGTCTTTCTTGAACTTATGTCTCCTGTGAATGCCCAGTCTTTTCTAGTTTTTGTTAGGCAAATGCGATGGTCTAAAATTATGGGGAATCCATACATTGATTTTTCTTTGCATTTAATAATTGAGGTTGCATTTCAGTGTTCTTTACCCTTGGCTAAGGGCAGAAAAGTAGTTTCTATTTCAGGACACAACAATTACAGATTTACTGATTTATGGAATGACTATGTACCTGTGGGGCGTCTATTTACACCATAGTTCATAGATAGGTAGCTAATTTTCTTGGTGGTTGTGGTGGTGATTGAGGGGCAAAACTCTGGCCAGTTTTCTTGTCAGTGCATATTAGGGAGAGGGACTAGTGCATCTACCATTTCGGGGAATAATTGGGACTGACTGATTTTAACTTTTAATACTAATAAATAATAATAGAGATGAACAGCAGTGATGGTTGTACAAATTCAGGCTGCTAGGTCTTTTACTCATGAAAGGGTCTTTTATCACTTGGGAGACTACTCCTGATTTGGGACTGCTGCTAACTTAACTGCAGGGAAAGAAACTGTTCACCAACTGTTTGGCACAAGAGTTGCAATACTGGCTGGGGACTTCATGTTTGCTCAGTCGTCATGGTACCTTGCAAATCTTGAAAACCTTGAAGTCATTAAACTCATCAGCCAGGTTAGTATGACCTATGCCAAGCATTTATCATCTCTTTTGGATGTAAATGTGGGTATATATTGTATTTGACTCAAAAATTCAAAATTTAGGATTGAAAGTGTCTCCGGCTATCGAGATCGTTTTCAAATATTGATATTTTTGTTAAATTAGTTGAAACTGTAATCTTTAATGGTATTGCAGGTTATTAAGGATTTTGCAAGTGGTGAGATTAAGCAGGCATCCAGTTTGTTTGACTGTGACCTTGAACTTGAGGAGTATTTGCTAAAGAGTTACTACAAAACAGCCTCTTTGATTGCGGCTAGTACCAAAGGAGCTGCTATTTTTAGTGGGGCTGATCGTAGTGTCACTGAGCAAATGTATGAATTCGGGAAGAATCTTGGTCTATCATTCCAAGTTGTTGATGACATATTGGATTTCACACAATCAGCTGAGCAGCTGGGGAAGCCAGCTGGTAGTGATCTAGTGAAAGGCAACCTGACAGCACCAGTAATTTTTGCTCTAGAAAAAGAGCCAAAACTTAGAGAAATCATTGAATCGGAGTTCTGTGAGACCGGTTCTCTTGATGAAGCAATTGAATTGGTCAAGAAATGTGGAGGAATTGAAAGAGCGCAAGAGTTAGCAAAAGAGAGAGCTGATCTTGCAATTAAGAATCTACAGTGTCTTCCTCAGAGCGCTTTTCGGTTAGCTCTTGAAGACATGGTGATGTTTAATCTCGAAAGGATTGACTAGTTAGATAACGTTTCACAGTACGAGAACTTCCTTGAAGGAGGACACGATTATTTGCAAAAAATAGCTGAGGCAGAAAAGGAGAAGGCTTGAAGTTGAAGCCTCTACTGATATAGAAAGAGCTTTCCTAGCACATTAGTTGGTTAGTGTTGCTGAATCCAGGTTCCTTGTGACTGGTTGTATATTCATACAAGGTATTGAGCTTTGACTTGAGCTCCTAATGTCATTTTTATTCAATTATAGATTGGTCTGGAGAATAAAATAATTCTCAATTAAATTGTTGCCACAATAAAGTTTTTGAGGTCATCAATAAATACTTCTTCATTTCCAGATTGTGTACAAACTAAATAACTAGGTATGACAATGCATGGGAGCATGTTGGACTATGCTAGATAATGCATTTACAATGTATGAAAGGGAATTTTAACTTTTGGATTGTGTTGTGTGGACGTTAAAATCTGCCATGGGATTGCCAATGATGATCAAGTCCTTATATTATTTATGAGAGAACAGAGAGACAAGGTAAACCAGAGTGTTTAGTATAGGAGTGAAAGGAATGAGAATTCCCTTGTGACTTTTGTAAAACAGAATTTTTGGGTCAAACGTGTGATTAAGTTTAAAATAGGGACGTTATATTAATTTACCCAATTATCTTTTGGGGCCCCGAGAATGAAACCCAAGGCCCTCCCTTGCGACGGTTGATTCGAACGCCTTGCTTTTAAGTTTCATAGAACAAAAGTTAAACCCAAAAAGGAAAAGAAAAATGAGACAATGGAGAAGCCTAGCAAAAGAAGCCATGGATCGAGCCTTTATCGTCGTCAAATTCCTCTGCTTCCTTCACGTCACCGACTCCTACCTCCTCTCCCCTACCCATGTCTGTAACTTTATCAAAACTCTCCCTTTTCCATCTTTTTAATGTTTTTTTTTTAGGAATTAATTGAATGTGTGTAGGTGCTGGGTCCTAGCATGCTGCCAACGTTAAACCTAACCGGCGACGTCGTACTAGCCGAACACTTGTCTCATCGGGTGGGCAAATTGGGTCCGGGTGACGTGGTCCTGGTTCGGTCGCCGTTCGACCCTAAAAAGACCTTGACTAAGCGCATTGTAGCCATGGAAGGTGATAAAGTTGCCTTCTCATTGGACCCCACTCGAAGCCATAGCTCTCGTTCTCTCGTGGTACGCTCTTCGTCCTTTTAACTGGGTCTGCCTTATTTTGAAAGCTGAGATTTTTTTTTTATTGTTGAATTTTGTAAGCCTTAGATATAGCTAAATCATGAAAAATAGGCTTAGGATTGTTGGTTTTGCTTCTTTGATGCTTTCGCAACTAATGCATAATTAAAAATTTAAATGCTTGATTCTTTTGATATAAAACAATTATGTTGAAATTTCTGTGCATTTTAGCAATTTTTCACGAAGCAAAAAACAATTAGCATAAATTAAGTAGTAAAAGTTATCATTAGTTACCGAAGCTCCATTCAGTTTTTACTTTTGCTAAATGCTCTTTTTATTTTCTTCGTGGGGAGCACCAAGGTGAAAGATTGCTACTTTGTGTGTGTGTGTGTGTATGATTAGATTCTTGAATGATCATTTTTTCTGTTATTTTCACTTGGGTTTAAATGGATAGGTTCCAAAGGGACATGTTTGGATTCAAGGGGATAACTTGTATGCTTCTAATGATTCACGACATTTTGGGCCTGTTCCTTATGGTCTTATTAAAGGGAAAGTGTTGCTGAGGGTAAGTAATGCAAATTCTAATTGCCTTTGGATTTGTTCCCAATATTGAATTGCACTATCTTTATTTTGTAGGAATTGGCAATACATGGCCCATGTTAAACCTAGAGTTAATTAGTGTATGATTTCTTTGTCAACTTACATTTATGTTTTTTCCCTTTCTTTGATTCAGTTCACTTTTAGTCCTTTTATATCATAAGAACTGCATTTTTGGTATCCTTTTGAGAAGAAATTTTCGATTCTCAAAATGGAGAGACAACACTTAAGTGACTCAATAAATTGGTTTCACCTATCTTATGTGTCAACTTAACCAGTTTTAAATGATTTAGGATTTTGTGGTTGAGACTCGAACTATTTTAGTTTGGCTTTTGTGTTATTTTATTGATATGAATGTGTCTAAAAGGGCATACTGGATTCAGGTTAAATCAGTAAACATGGTCTGACTTGGTAGCTTTGTTTTGAAAATTTAAGTTAAGCTTTGTCTATGTTACCAAGATAGGGATTTAACTTAACTTTTCTCCAGAGAAGCAAATATTTGATATACATATTTAGGCCTTTGGCTTATCAACTTTTCCATATTGCTGAAAGAATTGACAACAAGGTGCAGATAGTGATGAGTAAGGTTTCTTTCGTAATCTTGCATGTGAAGAGGTTTAGAACATGAGTATGCATTCAATACATTAAGGTTATGTTGGCTTGACTTGCGTCGTCCATGAACGTGGATATGAAGAATTGGTATATTTGACATGTCATCACTAAAATTGATCGCTCAAATGGTGGCTAAGTGGTTAAATTTACCAAGTCTTTCTATTTATTTTTTATATGTTTCAAATCTCCGGTCAATTTTTGCAAATTACTTGAAGCATTTTTCTAACCTGTTGTTTGTTAGGTATGGCCACCAAACAGCATTGGATCATTGGGTCAATGAGAGTATACATTCAAGGTATATAGTTTTCTGTCCATTCTTTTAAGGTATAGACTTGTGCGAATTTGCTGAGTGGCAAATGCTTGAAAGAAAAACTTCTGTTCCAATCTATTAAGAAGAATGGTCTTTTCTTGTGCTAGTTTGAAATGCTGTTGCTGATTGTTGTTCATGATGATAAAGCTTAGTTGCTTTGCACTATGTCGTCTATTGTTTTTGTTTTTTATTCCTTTTGGGATCAATAGTTTGTGAATTGTGAAATTACTTCTACCAGGCACTTTCGTTATGGAATTTTCCTTTACTTTGTTTGACAGTGATATTGCTTCATGTGTTTGTTGGACTCTCTCCTCTCACCTTGTGTTGGGTTTTACTGGTGAATTTTTGGATTACATGGAACGGGAATTTGCTGATAACAGGTTGTTCAATGGGGTCAAAGTTACAAACTCTTTGTAAAAAAAAAGAAGAGGAGAAGAAAGGACAAAAAAAGGGGTGAAGAAGGCGATCATAAGAAACTTTTGTGCTGCCTGCAAGTTCAAGTCAATGCTAAACTGTCACATTTCATTTTGGTCCAAGCTTCAAGGTCGAAGATGGATCCTTTCTCTGTTTTAGGAGTTCTGGAGTTCAATCCCAATTTATCTGGTTTCCTCATGGGACCTTTGTGTGTGGATTTCTACTTTCTTAGCAAGTAACACCTAGGCTAATACATGCATATATTTCCATGGAATGAACATGGCATTGTGATTTTCTTCAGTTGCTCATTGTAGGCCTCATTAGTTGCCAATTTGCCATTGTCTTGGTCTAATAAGTAATAAATCTGATTTGCTATGGCATCTTAAATTCTCAATGGTATCAAGGTCATTTGAGACAAGCATAATAAAAGGATAAACATTCGACATTCACTGACCTTTTCATTGCTTCTTTGTCTTAGAATTGATATTAAAATAAAAAAAAATCCCACTATCTTTATATTTCAAATGAAATTCACTAAACAAAAAATGAATTTATTTAATTTAAAGTAATTAATTGATAATCAAATATCATAACAAAACATAATGGTTACCTTCTTCACATGTATATACGGACTTAAAAATATTAAAAATAAACAACAAAAACGCATGTATCACATATACTAAAAGGTGTATTATATGTATTTTAGTCCAACAGCCTAAACTTCCCAATTATATTTTTATTTTGAAAAAATATTGTGTGTGTGTATATATATATATATATCATAATTATATATATTTGTCTTATTTATGAATTTATATATTTTTTTATAGGAATACACATTTTTAATTTTATTTCTGTTAAATAAATTTTCATTTTATTTTCTTTTAGGTTATATACAAAAGCTTGAGTACGAGTAAATATACGCAAATCTTCTTTATTCCTTTCTTTGTCCCCCTTCCCCAAGAAAGAAAAAGAAAAAGCTATGGAGTATGAATAGGAGCGCACATGAAGAACAACAAAGGGAGCTTCGTGCAGAATGTTGTTTCTTGATGCTCCGTACACCTACTTGCAAAATCTCACTTATTGTCCACTTTGGTGCTTCAATGGCCAAAAGATGAAGAGATTTGTTGTCAATTTATCAAGAGACTTGTGAATCTTGTTGAGTTGGAAATTCTTGTTTTTGGGTGTCTGATTGTGAATCAAAGATGGGTTTGGGGCTATCAGTCTTGATAGCAGTGAAGGCAACAGCATGGTTCTTGTTATTTGTATTCTTTAGGAGATTTGGTTTTACGGTGTTGGCCGTACCTTTCTTGTATGCATCGTTGATCTCTTATCTTGTCTCAATAGCGTCTCACCCGTTGATCAATCTTCCCATGATTTTGGGTAAAAATCCAGATGGGACCTTTCCAATCTGGTCCAACATCATGTTCTTCCCTTATTTGTACTTTGTCAGAGCTTTCTCAATGTTGAGAAGATTCGTTAGCGGGGAAGAACCTTACTCCCAAATATGTGAGGGTGTATATGTCGGTGGCTGGCCTTCGTCACCTTCTTTACTGCCGCCTGGTAACCCTGCTATTGTCGATTGCACGTCTGAGTTTCCAAGAATAATGGAGTTAAAGGGGCACTCGTACTTATGCGTTCCCACTTGGGACACGAGGGCTCCTGACCCAGGCCAGATCGAATTAGCTGTCAAATGGGCTTGTAGAAAGAGAGCTCAAAATAAGCCAGTTTTCATCCACTGTGCCTATGGTATGTATCTTGTTCATTTCATTTCTGAGTTTTCTCTTGTTATTACCTTGTAAGTGGTTTGATTCTTGTCTTGGACTACTAAGCTTAAATATGGCATCTTGCGTATTAGTTATCAGTCTTCATGAATGTCTTTCAGGTGCTTGCATTATATCTTCATCTAGGCGAGTGTTGTAAGGTAGTCACATTATTAAGCCAAAGATTTTACCTTTGGCGAAATTGTCTTTATTTGAGTAAAAGGAAGAATGTAGTCTCTAACTTGCTTGGATAGTTGCCTTGTTTAATTTTTGATGTCATACAGAAGAGCAAGAGTCCTCTGGATGGCATTTGGACAACAACGTCCAGTTGACTGCATCTTTTGAAAAGCATCATTCCTATGATACTTTATTATAGAAATGATTATCTGCTTGGGTCTTAACTCTTAATTTGTAATAAAGTTTATTACTACTAAATATGAGCAGTTTAAAAATGAAATGATAAAAATACTCTAAGAAATTAATATTTGTCTTTGTCTATGGACATTATCTTGATACCATGAACGATGCTCTTTGGTTCCTTCCCATCCCTCACTTGTTTCCATACTAAATGATCTTGCTGGTTTGATGAATTTTACTGGCTAAAGCAAGTTTACAATGTGAAAATTTGAGTTTTCAGCCACAGTACTAGGACTATTAAGTTGTTCAAGTCTAATCGAGGACATATGGAATCTTATATGAGTATTGAGAATGATTGATGTAGGTCAGTTTGGTGGTTAGGTTGTTTTCAGCCTCATCTGTTCAATCCAAGCTAGCTAGTGCTAGATTTGCTCTGAACTAGCCTTCTATTGGACAGGTCCAGTTGACTGGGAGCAAATCATGCACTTTCTGCTAGTATTTGGCTGTTGAGGTTGGAATGACCTTGGTTTTCAATTCTATGTTGCGATTGGCATTTCTAGGTTAGTTTTAGCCAGCTTAACCCTTGATCCAGCCTCAGGAGGCCTATAGTTGCTAGTTAACACCAACAATCTCATTAGCTGTATAAAAGAGGACCAAGAAGTTTGTTTATAAAATTTTGTTGCCCACTTGGACATATTTAATCCTATTCAACATTTTTTATTTTGGCATTTTACCTGCTTAACAAGTTACACCCTAATTTTCATATCTGATGACACCTATGGGCTGATTGCATTAGTTAGGAGTTCATATTCTTTGTTGAACGTGACAAAAGTTGGAGCGCCTAAATTCATTTTAGAATAAAGTTTGATGGCATTTTCAGGCATTGTTCCTTATTGTATATATATGGACAAACATTGGCCATGCCACAAATTAGGTTAAGACAAAAAAACAAGTATATCTCAACCTTGCCAATTGAAAAATGTAGAGTTAATCCTAATTCACTAGTACTGACACATGGAAGTATAATTTGATTATCACTTAAAAAGTACGAAAGAGGTTTTGAGCTTTATCATTTTAGAACTTTTTCAATAGCCGCTTTTGAAAATTTTGATCTCACCAGCAGTTGTCTCCTCCTCATTTATTGCTTTTTCCTGATGAAATATATTTTGGCTTCATCTTTGGTGCCTTTACAATTGTTGTGAAATTTTCTCTGCAAACGTGAAGAATGAAATCCTAAGCAGAAAGGCACCAGGAACTTTCGTTTATAAGAGAAATAAATGAATGTCAATATGTCATTAGTGAGAGGCTTCTATGAACTTGAATGGCATGTGATATTTTACAACTTTATAAAGTATTATTATTTGCAAGATATGTGGGATTTGAAATGCTTAAGTTGTTTATATGGTTTGCATACTTCTTTTTGTTTCAATATTATTTTTGCTTTTGTCTTGTGGTGCATTTTTTACTTTGAATTAATATCTAGAAATTTGAAGAATGAAACCCTAAGAGGCACTTCAAATTTTTTCTTCTTTAAGAGAAACAAATACATATCATTAGTGGACTTCTATGATATTAATGGCATGTAATAATTTATAACATTACTAAGTATATTATTGCAGGATATTAGGAATTTGAAATTCTTAAATTGTTATATGGTTTGCATAGCATTACCATGTAGCTAATTTCTTTACATGCTTTGCAAAGAAAGTTGTTTCTGTAAGCAGTATACTTAATTCCATATCCTTCTAGGTCATGGGAGAAGTGTTGTGGTGATGTGTGCATTACTGGTGGCTTTAGGTGTTGCAGAAGACTGGGGAAGGGCTGAGAAGTACATACGAGAAAGGCGACCTTATATTAAAATGAATTCTCTCCACCATAAAGCTTTAGAAGAATGGTCAAATCATCGACTATCTTCTCCTAAGAGAAATGAATAACTGGATGTAAATTCTGTTACTCTTTTAAGTCCCTCTGGTAACACAAAGTAAGCAAGGGTGGAAAAGAAAATTGATTGACTATTTTAACTAGTTGTCTTGGCATGCCTCACTTATTTTCATTGTCAATGACTAACTAGTGCGCATTCCCTGTTAAATTGTTGTAAAGAAGACTAGAATCTTCAATAAGACAGCCATCAATCAGAACTAATTCTCTATCAAGAGCACCTCTAGTTTTGCTTTGTTATGTGCTGCTTAAAGGTCCCCAGGATGATGATTAGTAATGATATGATGCTTCCAAGCTCCACCCTGCTTTGAACTTTGAAGTAAGGTTCTTTCTTTCATTGTCTCTTGATATGCTTTGGAGTACTCTATGATATATCGTTGGTTGCACATATATTGACCTTCATCAGATAGGGTATATAAAATATTTGGTAAGCCTCCTTACCGCACTTTATCTCGTGTGATATTTGGTTAGTGATAGTTTATAGTTTGGAGGAGGAAGCAATTTGATTTGAGAACTGAAGTTGATGAAAGCACTATAGATGGTGATGCAGAGTGATGTTAGATTGGTTTGACAGTACATATGTCAGCTTATGGCAAAACTAGTGGACACTATCTCTTAGCAATGGAGAGGATCATTACCCCTTAAAGGCAGTATCTTAGGTATTCGGAGAGGGTATCCTTGCATGCATACCTTGCTTGATGCAAGTTTATATCTTCATGTGGACCTTTCCTGATCCTAGTCCATAAAAGCTACACATGTCCTGAAACTTAAATTGGTAGGGTTATTTCACCTTTCCCGATCCTTATACACTTGTATAAGAAGGGTCTTTAAATATATGTCAAGTCGTTCTAAGTTGATGCATAACATTCGCATTTTGCATTGCATTGAAGACTGTCTGTCAATAATTAAAAAAAATAATGAGAAAGTAATAAAATAAAAGGGGATTAAAGGTAAAATTTGTTTCTATTCTATAGTTGAATTTTGAATTTTATCACTCTATTTCAATTTTATTAAATTATCAATATACTTTCAATTACGTTAATATTCGATAAAAAATTAACATAATTGAAATATTTCACAAAGTATTTTGTTGATTGAAAGTGATGGATAAACCAATAAAATAACAATAAATATTAAAAAAAGGGAAATAAAAAATCATAGACAAATCAATAAATAGTCATAAATAAGTCTAATGATTGAAAAAAAAAACGCATAAAGTAGAATACAAACAATTAAAAATATTTTATTGTCATTTATTGTTAACATAAAAATACAAAGCCTAACTATAAAGAAGAAAAAACTACATTATTTTATCAAATCTCATTCACAAATTCTAAGTATAAGTAATTTAATTATTTTTTGAAATATTTATTTTTAAACCGTTAATTGATAAAGAAATATGAAAAGATTAATATCAATACGGAATTAATGTAATTATGAAAAAGACAAGTGTCAATTATATAAATTGGTAGGAGTTTAAAATTTTTTTACAGAATATACAATAATCTTTAGGTAACGTTTAGTACTTTACAATACAATGTGATTGCACGTAATATAATTGTAAAGAAAATAATATTACAGTATTTGGTATATAAGTAAAATAATAATTAAAATACAATAAAGATAACATTGTAACGTTTACAAGTATTTTGTTGAGAATGTAATGTTAATTTTTAAAATTATCTTTATTTATTAAAATGTAAGTTTACTATACTTATATTTTTTATTATTAATTTTATATAATATCATCTTTTAAATATACTTTTAATATCATATATTTTATTTTCACTTCTTATTATAATTTTATACATTTTATTTTTATTTTTTTAATATAATTTTTTATATTATATATTTTATTTTAATTTCTTTTACCTATATTATATAAATTTTAATTTTTTATATTTTATTTTATTTTAATTTTTGATTCTTATATTATATATTTTATTTAAATATTTTTTATTTTAATTATAATATTATAAAATATTTTTAATAAATTAATAAAATTAAAAAATAAAAATATTTTTAAAAATATTACAATATACATGTAATGTGATTGTATTGATTTTAAACTGTAATCACATTACATTTTTTAACTGTAATATGATTATATTGTAATTTTATATTATAATAATATGTTATAAAATAAATATTATAATATAATTTAATTAAATACTTTACAAAGAATTTGTTTCTACTTTTCTCCTATTAAATGTTATCTTAATTTAACAGGACGTTAGGGGCAAAATGGGAAAATCGAATTAATCATCTGCCTATAAATAAGAAAGAAGCCGGCGCTAGGGTTTTCAATATTGCCTATGAGAGAACAGAGCGAAGTTTGATTCGAAGTGGCGCTCTTGTTCCGTTGCGGGCATATAAAGAAAAACCCACAATAATTCCTTTCTATCGATTCTATTTCTGCAAGCGAATTCTCTTCTGGCAGAAAGGTATTACAGAAAGGTATTATACATTCTACTGGATTCTCTCTTCCTGTTTTGGCCGTTCCAAATGAGTTCTTGCTTAATTGAAGAAATGTGAGAGCTCAATTTCACCCGGCCTAGAGTTAGTTTTCTGGGGCAGTCTCGAGGATTTTGCATGTTTTTTTGTTTACTCATGTTCAATTTCAGGGAAACTGCCCCAAATTTCTACTGCCCTAAATGGTAGATCTCTTATTATTCTTTCTATGATTTGATTTAGATTTTTCCCTTTTTTTAAAAAAAAAATTAAAGGAGCAAACTGGGTAATGACCATTAATGTGGCATAGTCCCATGGCCTGTTATAATAATTGGAGGAAACTTGGTGCAAATAAACAGGCATGGAAGATGTAATAAAGTTGGAGTTTTACTTTTCAAATGAGCAATTCTTGAGCTAACAGTGGATTTTAGCCCAAAAGCTTAATGATACAAAGATCAATTTGTTAATTGTCATCCACTTCCTCGGGTTCAATTTAAATTTGAGTTTCAATTTTAAGATTATATTTTAAATTTGATTAAAAAATTGATCAGTTGTTAACAATAAAACAATATTTGAGGAAATATTCTCTAGATTATTCTTTTACTTTTCTGGGTGTGTTTTATTGCTAATTTTTATTTATTATTTTTAAACAATTAAGGAGTCTTTTCTTTCTTTTTTTTTTCTTTTTTTTTTTGGTTGAAATGCAAACCAAATTAAGAGTCTAGTGTTAATATTACACCAGTTCAATAAAATTCAACTAGGATGGGAAACACCCAAAACCTCTGTTTGAAAGCCCTTGTTTCCACCGTTTGAAGAAACCTGAAAAATGGTACAAAATTAACCAATGGGTAATTGGGTTTCAGATTTGGACAAGTGAACTTAGAGTCACTTATGTGAGACTTTGGATACTCTTGAACCTTGAGCCAATGAGATATTTCACAGCCAGATTGATTATCATGAGTTTCATTTTCAATGCCTCAAAGATCTTCTTTGTTGCTTAAAAGAAAAACCACCATAGTTAAGGTCTAGTAATTCATCCCATATATACATTGCTTTACTGAGAGTTTGACACTTGGCCCCTAAGCTTGCATTTGAATAGTATTACATCATGAACTATGGATGTGATTATTGATTGGGTGGTTTGACATATAACCTGATGGTTTTAGCACTAAAGTTTATGTAAAATTATGTGAGCACCATGCTGTGGACGTAGAGTGATTAAGGCGCAGGGAGAGTGAGCATAGGCAGGGGAAAGCTCGAACCAGAATTGTCTTAGGATCATTGCAAGCGCCATTTTTGCTTCCATCAGAGCAAAGTTCTGTCCAATGCAGATTCTAGGACCCCATCCGAAAGGGAAATATATGACTTGACTCTTTGTTGCTTTCGAAACCCCGTCCGAGAACCTGTCAGGATTAAACTCATGTGCATCTTCGCCCCAAAGTTCTTGATCATGCTGAATCAGCAGCACTGGCATTGAAATTTCTACACCAGCTGGTAACAAGAAGTTTCCCAGTTTCGTATCTTTCGGAACAGAGCGCCCTAGTGCAATGACTGCGGGGTACAGCCTGAGAACCTCGTACAAGATCATTGTTACCTGCGGCAGTGAATTAATTAAAGTAAATATGGAAATGTGTGCTCTTAATTTGGTCCATTATAGTTGGAGAACAGGACTTACGACTTTCAGACGGCTCAAGCCATCAGAATCTGGTTTACTGTCACCAAAAACTTGCAAAACCTCTTCTCTTGCCTTACTCTGCCAATGTGGATGCCTAGCCAACAAAACCATTGTCCAAACCAGCAAAACGGAGGTGGTCTCTTGACCAGCAAAGTAAAACAGCTTGCACTCCTCAATCACATCTTCAATACTCAGTCCCATGTTCTTATGATCCCCATGTTCTTGAATTTCTCTAATGTTGGATTCTACAAGTATGCCTAACAAGTCATCATTACTGACTTCACTCGCCTTAGTTGCCTCCTCTCTTTTCTTTATCATTCCCTTGAGTGAGTCCTTTATATCTTTGGCAATCACCTTCATCTTCCTGTTTGTCTTAGTTGGTAAATGCCTAATAAGACAAAAGTAAAATATAGCTTTTAGCACATAAAGAAGAAAACCCTTGAACAAAATGGATTGAACTTTGAAAAATAACAAATTTTTACCTCCATCCCGGAATGTAAGCTGATTGTATTACTTGCATTGTAAGATTGCTTTGATCCTCTAGTAGTTGGAAAATTCGTCTACCTTCTTCGTAGCTGCTTCCAAATGCTGCTCGGGAAATCACATCTCTTGTCAATTTTACGAGGTAAGGCCACACATCTAACTCACTAGACCCCTCTAAGAAAACCAGCTTCTCCCATTCGCTGATCATCTCAATACAACTTTGATAGAATGCTGGCAACATGTTCTGTAATGATTTCCACATCAGGATAAGGTCACCGTAATTGGTACTTCTTTTTGAACATTTAATACATGTATATACTAAGTACTCATTAACACAGTAAGCAAATTTGGGATGAAATAAGTTAATTTTGGTGCAGGGAGCCATAAATTTTCCTTGATGTTTCTCCATTATTACTGCATTTTCTACGTGTTCCCATAAAGGCTTCCTCATCAGCCACAACACTCAAAACAAACCAAGGAAGGAATACACAGTGCTACTCTTACTCAGTTGCAATAATTACCTCACCCAGGATAATTAAAGGATGCATATTGATAAAGAAATCAAAAGTGAAAATAGAACATGCCTTCAACTTATCTTGATGAAATGCAGGGTTGATGATCTTTCTATGCTTAGCCCACTCCTCTCCATCGAGGCTTACAAGTCCAGTTACAAGTAAGTTGACAAGAGGGTTGGTATGCGGCTTCTGAAAGTCATTGAATTTGGTACATATCTCTCTTATTTCTTCAGGTTCCATGATGGTCACCCTTGGAATCGGACCAACCCAATGAAAGGAATTCTTGCCTGCATATTCCCCAGATTTCATATCCAAGAATTGGGAATTAAAATTTTAATCCAAATATTAATTTAATGTTTTTCAGTGTGTTTAATTACTCAATTTTGAATATTCCATTAATAAATGTTAGGTTGTTGGAATCTACTTGATGTACTTAACCATTACTTTATAATTCTGGTATTTGACTACTTATTTTCTCCATTAAAACTTTTCAATGCCATAAAAAGAGTAATAAAAATTTATTCAATGATCATTTTTGATAATATACAGAAAGAAGAAGAATTGAACAATGCTTAAAAAACCTATCCAGTCCCTACGCTCTTCAATTTTGTTTAATTTAGGTTATATACTTAAAATTGAAGCAATTTAATCTCTTGGTTTTGAAAATTGCATCAATTTAGTCTTTTCCTTTAACGACATCCAATTTTGTCGTTAGAAAATGATGTTCATGCAAACGCATCACATTTTGATAATGTGAGGTTGAAATGATGACGTGGCATGCCATGTGACATCGAGTAATGATGTGACAATGCTACATGACATTATACAATGACGTGACAGTGTTGATATGACACTAATATGTTGATATGTTAATATCACGTGACAGATCAAAAAAATTTTCAGAAAAAATATTTACCATGTCATAAGATTAAATTGAACAAAAATCTATAATATAGGGATTAAATTAAACAAAATTAAAATATTGAGAAACAAAATTAAAAAAAATTTAAAAAATAAATATTTAAGTAGATTATTAATATGCTTATTAATAAATTAAATAGTTAAGTGTAAAAGATTTATAATGTTAATATATATATATTCTTACTTGATTATTTGATTATAAAATATGTAAATTAATTTATCTTTTTTACAAAAATTAAATTTAAATTCTCTTTCTATAAAAAAATTTTGAAAAAATTTCATACTTAAAGTCAAATTTAGATGAATAATTTATATTAAATTAAAATAAAATAAATAAAATGACTAAATATGTTGATTGAGTTGCAACTTTCACGATTTACAAATACACATTCTTTTAAACTTATTCAACTCTTACCAAATTTACCTTTTATTTAAATTTACTCAAATTAGCAAAATATGTTGATTTAGCTACAATTTCACAATTTATAAATACACATTCTTTTGAAATTATTCAACTCTTATTCAATTTACATTTTATTTAAATTTACTCAAAATTTCTTATAAAAAAATTTTATTTAAATTCAAATACCACAATCAAAATTTACTAAATTTAAATTTAAATTATTAATTTAGACCTATAAAAAATTTATTAATAAAATAAAATAGTAAAAATTTTTATAGTTATATCTAACTTTATCAACCATAAATGCAGTTTTTAATTTAAGAAATTTCAACTTAAAAAATATAACTTGAAATATTAAACAAAATAAAAATATAAAAAATAAATAAAAAATAAAAAAGTGAAATTCAGATTCTATGATTATAAAAAGAGATTTATTATATCTCAATTAAATAAGTGGGAACAAAGAATTATTTTTATAATCATCGTTAAATCCATATATCTATTTTTCATTTTTTTTTTTAAAAACTAAATAGACACATTTTGCTAATTTGACTTTAGATCAAGTTAAAAACTAAGTTAAATTAGTTTCAAATTTTTATACTATTATAAATATAAAAAAAATTTATTTAATCATTTTATATTATTTATTTCAACGTAATACAAGTTATTCATCTAAATTTAATTGCAAGTATAAAATTTTTTCAAAACTTCTTTTATAGAAGGAGAATTCAAACTTAATTTTTGTAAAAAAAATAAATTAATTTATATATTCTAAAATCAAATAATCAAGTAAGAAAAAAAAAATATTTTTTAACGCAATAAATCTTTTATACCAAAATATTTGATTTATTAATAAATATATTAATAATCTACTTAAATATTTAAAATATTTAAATATTTTTAATTTAATTTCTCAATATTTTAATTTTTTTAATTTAATCTATATATTATATATTTTTATTCAATTTAATCTTTATGACATAATAAATATTTTTTT
>NW_018397262.1:3653019-3664055 GCF_002168275.2 Theobroma umbraticum | reverse complement strand
GTAAGAATTTTGACCATTGAACAATTATTAACCCAAGCATGACATCATATACCCAACTTTAGCAAAATAGCTTGCGGGCTCCAATGGACTTTTGACTTGCCCTTTGACTTGCCCTTCACTTTCATTTATTTTTTTAGTTTTTCTCCCTTTTGCCATTTCAATAAATTAAAATACTCTGGGAAAAAGAATTGGCTTAAATTTAAACATTTTCTTTCTGATAGTATTTCTTTCAATTAATCACTGTTTTCACTGAATAAAACTTCCTATCTTCAACAATCACAGTAATCGACACATATAATTAAAATAATCGTCGATTAAATGGATTTATTTAATTATGTATCAAAAAATTGATACAAAATTAAATCCATGTCAAAACTGAACGGACTAAAACCATTTCTCATGTTACTAAGATGGAACAAAACACTAAAAATTTTGTAATAAAATCATAATTTGATCGGAAAAAACAACATTCAAACTATTAAGAGATCAAAACGAGATTTAGTAGATGAAAGAAGACTATTTCCAATTTAGGCATACCATAATTCTTGACAGTTTGATGAAGGAAAGGAGCAACATATTGCGTAATGTCATCACTGAGGGGCATAGGCTTGGATCTTGCTTGTCTGCTCATGGCGAAGCTCTCTTTGATATCTCCAGACAAAAACCTGTAAGAATTGCCAGTAAGACCCTGTTGCCTCAGGCGCCTTTCCAGCCTCTTTGGCTTCACCCACACCCAGTCTAAGATTCTCCATCCCCATATCAATATCCCAACAACAAGGAAAGAAAGCAAAATTCCAATTACAGGGGTAACCTCCATGTTTCTTTGATGAGAAAATGGTGTCTGAAGAGTAAGTGGGGTGTTTACGAAACCTTAGACAAAGACTGAGGTGGTTTTATGCGGTAAAATGCGCGTGCAATGGGCAAAGACAAATGGTTGATGTTACAGCTGATAAGAAGTTACTGGTGTCAAGGCAGGCGACGTGTACCACGCCTTTCTAGGACAATTGTGCCTTTTAATTTGATGGATAATTTTTTCTGTTAATTCCTGATGTCTTTCCTTCTTTACATTTAATTTTAGATTATGTAATCAAAGATGAATATCCTATCCCAATTTAGGATTTAAACCAGATCCCTTCATTTAGAGATAAATAATCTTAATTTTGTGCCCCAACTCTATTGCCTACTACCCTACTATGCAATTTTAACATGCCAATACTTTCCTTTTCTCCCATGTTGATTTGATTTAATGTGAAACAAATGGCACTTTTAAAGTACAATCAATAGCTTTGAACTCTAATAATAATGCATCAATCTTGTCTATGACAATAAACTAAGCCACATCAATCACAACTTGTTCTATTTCCTCCAATAATAGACTTGGGCATAGTGTCTTGCATCATGACATGAGCACAATCCAAAAACTAGTAGATAAATATGAGCATTTTGCTATGGGTTATGGATAAGAAAGTTCATCTTAGTCTGGTAGGCAACTGATGGGGGAAGATATGTGAATTTTTGTAAGTAATTGTGTCATGGCACCATAGATAAGTGTCTTTGGTTTATTACTTGAAAATGGTAATCTTTGGTAAAGCTTTATTATGATATCAAATTGTCTTTCAAAAAAATAAATAATTAAGCATTTTAGAGTACCAAAGTTCTTAACTAGCTATGGCATTAGAGAGTCTTTGGCTTAGCTCTTTGAAGAGTTATTATTATTATTATTATAAAAGCAAAGAACAGTGTTTGGCTTTCAAAGTAAAAACAAAAACTGGACCAAATAAGGATTTGAGAAGCTTGTCAATAAAATAACTCTTTTTCAAAGAACAAAATTTAAAAAAAGTTACAAAAAAAGCTCCACTAGGAGCTTTCTTCTTTTTTTTAAAAAAAATAACATTTTTTTTTGTTCTAAAAAAGTCCACATCTATTAAAAATAATCTCAACATTACCCTCTAAAAAAATACCCTCTTTCAATCCCAACATGCCTGGTTTTTATAGTTGCAAAAATTTGTTTTAAATAGATGAAAAAATAATGTTAATTTTTTTTCATTGTGAATAAAAAAAATTTGTGATTAATATAAAATTAATTATTAAATACTCTTTATAGAACTTTTAACAAAAATTAGAACTTATATAAGTTATTTTACCAAATAGCTTATTTATAAAAATAAATTTACTAAACAGTTTTAACTTAATTTTAAAATTATTATTTTTGATAATAACTTTTAAGTCAAAAAACATAATGCCAAACAATCTCTAAATGCACTTGCAATAAATCCCATTTCTATGGACATTTACAGGGAGTCTGTGATTGCACCGGCCATAATCAGGAATCATGCACCTAACAGTTGGAGGAAAACACAAGGTCATGGACTTCAATAGCTGGAATATGAATATTGTTGTAATATGCCATAAAACCATAGCAACAGTTTGTTATGATATTGGGTCCTCAAGGCCTAAAAGCTTCTAGTTTCACTTTTCTCTGTTAGGTAATCTGGTGAGCAAACATATGATGCAGGAATTTAGAGATTCAACTTCTCCCCAAGCGCATAACAAACCCATCCTGCTAAGGCTTGAGCACTCATGGAAGGGCAATCATGAGCTGCAATTACAAAGCACTTGTCACAACCAAGCTAAGATCAGATATTACGTATCAGACCAAGGCAACTTCTTAAGCATTTTCAAAATATGTATACCTCGAACGTATTCAGTGATAAGGCTCTCAATTTCACAACCTCTGATCTTCCCAATCTAATCAATTTTCATTTCAAACACATCAAATGAGTTTCAAATTAACACATGAAAAAAGTACGGATAGGATGAAATATCTAATATCTGTAACCTACCACAAAAACATAATTTGTATTTGGGGCAAAGGAATAGTTGTCCATGCTAGGTAAATGATTGAATTCCTCTCCACAGACCCAACCTGATAATATCAAATTACATAATGTTTAAAGGAACCTAATGACTAAGTTAACAAGGAAAAGGTTTAAAAAATTAACCTATCACAGTGAATCCAGGAAACAATTCACTTGGTTTATAATAGATCTCGCGAAAAACGGCAGGCTCACCAATTTTGCGAACCAGTCCTCTTTGAAACAAATCTTCTGTGCATAATCTATAATTATAAACATGTGTAATGAACAAAAAGAAAACGAATCATCCCAACAATAGAATGAAAATTACCCATATGTCTCTGAAATTCTCTTTCTTCAAGATTTACAAAATCAATATTCCCTGCAAGATTAGGGAGCATTCGATACAGTCCTCTTCCTTTAATATTGAGATAGATATGGCTAAGTCTGCCACACTGTGTCAGACGGGACTGCAGCAACTCCTTAAGAACCTAAGGTAATCAAAACCGAAATTTGTGTTTGTTAGGTGAAAAAAAAACATAGGGGAAAACTGGGTTATAATTAAAAGAATTAGTTGAAATATCGAACCCCTAAGTGTGCTTTGGCAGCGGATGCTGAAGAGCTGGGTGTGGGTGACCTTGCCTGCAAGAAAGAATGGGAGATCACGCTGTTACATCCATTTTCTTGCGACGCAAGCAAAATGTTTTCAATAAGCAAAACAATAAACAAGGCATATCATTTCTCTTCTTTCTTTGCTGCTTTAAGTTTTTATACAGTTCAAGAAACCAAATATAACAGAGAACTAAACCCTAGGAACAACAAGAAAACCGGAATAACAGAGAAAATAGAGAAGGGAAAGAGAGATATTGTAAAATTACGTCGTCTTCAACAACAAAGCGATCAAGCACGAAGGAAAACAATATACAAAGCCTATACATTTCTCATTTTTCTTTGCAGCTTTAAGTTTTTGAATAGCTCAAGAAACCAAATTTAACAGAGGCTTAAACCCTACTAGTAACAACAAGAAAACTGGAAAAACGGAGAAAATAGAGAAGGCAAAGAGAGAGACTATTACGTCGTCTTCAACATCAAAGCGATCAAGAAAGAAGATAACGGGACGCCCCTGACTCGCTCCATGATCTATGCACGTATTATGACTAGTTTCTCTGATGGTCTCTCTGGCTCCTTGATCCATGCACGTATTAGGACTAGTTTCTCCGGCGGTCTTTCTCAAGTTCAGAGATGTCATGACTAGTTATTCCGATGGTCTTTCTCAAGTTTCGAGATGAAAAGATAATGCAAAAGAATGAGTTCTTAGCTATTTATACACGTGAAAATAAGAAGTCACAGACTAATAAATACTTCTCAATTTTGATATTCACTTTACTTTATTAGACGGTACAAAATAAAAAATGTTCTTAAATTATTTAAGAAGTATAAATAAGATTTTTTTATTACTTTCAATCAATATTTTATATGTTTCATTTTAAATTAATTAACTTTTTATAATTAACAGTTAAATATCTATTATTAGTTAACATGTCAATTGATCTAAAAATGAAATGACAATTAATACTTTAATTAATAGTAATTAATCAACCATTAAACATAAAATCACATTTAGTTAAAAACAAAAATACAAGATTTAATTAAACCAAATAAAAAATAAAAATTTATTTAAAAATGTTTAAATAATTCAAAAACTTTTTAAAACATTATATTATACCTTGTTAAGTTTACTACATGCCTAACTATCTAAAGCTTATATGTTTACCAACCTTTAGGTAGCAATTTTTTTTTCATATATAGCTATTTAATCATGTCTTAATTTGTAATTACCAATAAACACAAAATTTAAGACTTGATTATTATCCAAATTAATTCCTAATCGATTGTAAAGTTATGAAAGGATAGCTATCACATCGACTTTTTCCAATTCCATTTCATTAGTTCCTCAGTCCCATAGGATAAAATTCAACTGTATTATCTCTGTTGGTGCTTGTAAAGCAATGGTAATATTAGCTATTCATGATAGTAATGATATGATAGAAGATATATATGAATGCAGTTAAAATATAATCTTAAAAAAAAAAATGGTAGAAAGAAACCAAGGTTCCAAAGATTTCAGCAAGTAAGCCATCGGATCATGAGGTTTCTCATACATAGGAAACCCAAGGTGTTTGAAAAATATCAATATCACAAACAAAAAGGACTCTTTTACAAAACTATTTGAAGTGAAAGATGAAGAGGATGTTCATAGGATCTTCCATTTGCTCTCCACACATTCTAGCACTCATCCGACCCCTATAAACTTCATGCACAAAGTCAAGTCCATGTCACTAAAATTGCACAGATTATTGCACATGCACAGAGTCCTCTGAATCCCAGTGTGAAGCAAGATCAATTCATGTACCACAGATTAACTATAAAAAAGAAATGAAATTCATGAACAGACCATATAGTCACCGCAAACTATGCCAGCAATCAATACCTGCCCCTTCAAATAAAAATGAAAAATGTATGCAAGGGATTGATTGGGTTCAGTAATTCTTTTCTTTTTAGAAAAGCTGATGATGAGTGGTTCGACCGTGAGCTTATTGCTTCCCAAATTGGTTTGGAAAATCCAAAGGTAGTTTCCAGATCAAAGCTCCAACCCTTCAGAGTTCAAACACTATGAATTTTTGGTGTAAGAAAAGCGTCCAGGTCTTAAATCTTCAGCCTAAATGAACCCAAAGCCGAATACATTCATATATTTTGAGTCCAATATATTATAAGGATTCATTGAATGTATAGGTTAATGATTTTTTTGCAAGAGTATATTGCCACCTACATCTAGCATGAGTGAATAGCCATCAAACTTTTATTTTTTTTTTTGGATAAGTGAATATCCATTGATCTTCATGCCTTCACTAAAGAGCATCTTTGAGTTGTACGCCATTAATCAATTAAAATCCAGAGAAAAAGGTTGGGAAGCTACTACATGCATGTTCAAGCATAAAGCGCTTAATTATAACAAACATAATGGAAAAGGCATAACCTGATATGAGATCATCTACATAGTCAGCATCAGTTTTTCCATGAGCCATTGCACCAACCTATAAAAATATACTCGTTTTCCAGGTAAGACAATAGAGACATAAAAAAAATTCTAAAAACCATGATGAAAGTGAGATTCAATAGCTTAGAGAATACCACAAAAACAAGGTTCTCGTCGTCACTAATACCACCAACATAGTCCTTTAGACAAACCAATTTGTTTGAACTATAAGAAAGACCTACAAAGCAACAATGCGTTAGCTTCAGAAACACATTAATGGAAAAATAGCACATGTTCTGCTTATAACTTGCAGATGCATGTTGCCGAAGTCTGACCTATTTTATGGGAGTTGGCTGGGAGGTGTTGAGTCACAGGATTCTCAACCAAGCGCAAAAGCTTTCCATGTTCATTCGCAGCTTTGACACTGAACTTTTGCAATAACTCTGCCGTAGCAATAAACATATGTTAACAAGCTGACGTAGAAGAAAAAAATGAGAACTAGAATGCAGCATCACCTAAATAATGGTTGATAATACTCAATTTCATTTCTCTTAAGAATTTAATAGCAAGAACCAAACATATTACTAAGATAATAAAACCATCAAGATAATAAACCGGGACTCACCCATCATATTCCGAAAACGTTGTGGTGTCCTTGGTATCTGAGTATTTGGTTCAACTTTAATCAAAACCCCTTCATCCGTCTTCACATATACTGCTTGTTTCCTACCTGACTTGCAGAGTCGGCTATCTGTAATTCTACATTGCACCTGAGCGTATTACATAAATATTAAAACAATGATAGACAAACAGCATGTATATCTAACATAAAAATACGTATTGGGATTCACTTTTGATGAAAAGCAACTAAAAGTGCCACTTCTAAACATCCCAAACAAAAAAGTGACATGGTACTACAATATTTCATCATCTATGTCAACATTACGTGAGTATAACATGAAAAGTGGTATTTTTAATTAATAACAATTAGCCCATTGTTCGCTATAAATACTTATTTAATTTAAATAAAAATATGAAAATTTAATTGAATGTAATAGAAAAATAATGACTTATTTAAGATTTTCTTAAACAGTTTAAAAATTTTTCAAGTATTATACCATTTATATTTAATACATGGTCAATATATAAATTTTATAAATTATCAATGAATAAACAAATATAAAATTTTACAAGTCTTTAAAAATAAATATACATAAACTTTATTTTTTTCTTTTAATTTTCGCTCTATCGTCCATTTCAGCAGAAGGGAAAGCAAAATCAATTTTGGTTACTGTTATTTTTGTCAGAGTCTAGATTGTGGTTAATGAGAATTTGATCTGGTTGAAAAAATTAAGTTTGGAAAAGGCTATATATGTTGGAGCCCTGAACCCATGGAAGTAGATCATTATCGAGTTTTGGAGGCATTTATTTATTTTGAAAAGCATTAGAGTTTTATTATGATATAAAGTATACAGGCTAGCATTTGGCCTGTGCTTACAAAGTTGGAATCTTTATTTCCCTATTACACAACCATACATCAAAATCACCCTACACCTTGCACCCCTGCTGCTCAAACTGTTATAACAATGCTTCAGAATGGAAGCATTTATTCTTTTGCATCACACTAGATGTGAGAAGGGTCAATGTGGTTGGTGCACAAGTGATGTTGCACTAAGCTAATAAAACTATTTACTATTAAGAACTGTTAAGAAAACCTAAAGGTATTTACTATTAGGAACTTAAATATAAGTATGTTAATTGTCTTAAAACTAATCTGAGCGTTATACAGATCACAAGCTTATAATTTCGTTAAGTTCAACATATGATGAGTATTGATTAAAATGGAAAGAAAAACATAAACATCCACCATTGCTAGTGGAGCTTCCACTTGTTTGCTAGTGCTATGCGGATCAATGCTGTACTGTATGCCGCACTCAATGGGTAATCAGAAACTGCAGCAACAAACCGCAACTTGCCTTGGTCAGCAGCAAAAACATTATATATCTCTGAGATATAGCAACTATATGATCCTCAATCAGAAAAAATAACATGAAAATTAGAAACATTCCATCTTATTAAGCGCCATATATGTATGATAATTACTTGATTAAGTCAATTACAAAAGACCACAACACTTGGTCTTTAACAATTTGGAGAAATAGATAATAGCATGAAAATATAGAGTTTCTCTTCATTCAACAATCTACTATATAATCAGTTAAATGAAAAGAATACTATATAATCAGTTAACCCCAAACATTCAATTTAAAAGGGAAAAAGAAAAAAAGCATGAAACTCACCAACTATAAGAGAGTTGGAAGGTAAAAACTGTGTCAAAGGCCAGTCAAGTTGTTGAATAAGCACTTCATTTGTCTCTGGGATTCGTACACGTTTTCTTTCCAACAGCTCCAGCATGATGCCATAGAAGCGTTCGTGTGTTTTAGGAATACGAACGAGTAGTTCGACCTGAAAGAGAAGTCCATCGTCAGTTTTCACATAGATAGCTCTTACCCTATTGTTATCGTTAAGCCGACTATCGAAGATTTCTTTGAGAACCTAACCATGCAAAAAGGGGATTAAAACCCCTTAAGCAAAGCAAGATGGAAACATGATAAGACTGAAAAATTGATGATCAACCAACGAACCTAGCTCTAAAATAATGTCAGGCCAATAATCATCAAGGTTCTTCCCTTGTTTCCTTAGGAAATTATCATCTTCATCAGAATTCAAAAGCTTCCGCTTCTAAAACATGGGAAGAGGAATACAATCTAGTTTCATTTTTTTCTTTCTTCTTCCTCACTTTGAAATGCTTCCAAATGATATTTCTTATACTTAAGGAAGTTGTGGAGCCGTTGGATATGAATTAGACAAGAATCTAGCCGTTAAACACAAGTTTGCAATAAATCTAGTCATTAGTGAAGCCTTAGGATTGATTATAACACTCCTAAGATCAACTATGGTTCTTTAAATTTTCAAATTAGGGCCTCTATAGTTGAGTATGATCATCCTTTACTCAATTCTCTTCCCGAGAGCATGCACTTTTGATTTTGGGCATGGATAGTTGGCTACCTTTCTCTGAGGATTGACTAAGGCTTCTCAAAAGTCAGATTTCACGTCCAAGCAGCCATCAGATCGACTACCTCTCTTATAGGATCGACTATGGCTATGTATTTTCATATTTTCTCACCCATTCGGCCACTAGATCGATTTGCCTTATTTTAATATCCATTGGAGCTTTGTTTACTCAAGATTCCTTGTCATTTTAGTTTGTAATTTTGGCCATATTTTCATTGCAATCAAGTGTTTAGCTGAGAATGAATTTCTTGACCTGAGATAACCTTGTTGTTGTGAAGATCAATTATATTGAAAAACTCCACCACTTGTGAACTTATTTTTCAACTTTAACATCTCAAGAGTGAATGTTAGGGAGATTATGAAACCTTGTTCAAGAAAGCTTAATACTTATACAATTAAGTCATTCAAGATTGTAGACATTTATGAAGTGCGTGTGTGGGAGAGTTTAATAACTTCACAAAATCACACAACTAAGATAATCAAGCTTGTAATTATATAAGTGCAAATGTATGAGAGTTAAAATTTTTCAAGAATGTATCAAGCACTACAAAAAACCAAGCTTTTTTCGATGAAATTTTTTGTTGAAAAAAGTTAAAATTTTATTGGAACTTAATTTTTTTGATAAATTTCCAATAGAAAAATCTGTTGAAAATTTCATCAGTAAAAGTATTGTCAGAAGTACCTTCTATTGAAAATCCGTTAGAAAATTTCCAATAGACAATTCCATCAGTAAATTTCATTGGAAAAAGTGCATACTCCGTCAATTTTGTAGGAAAAGTATTTTCCATGGAATTTTGTTGAAAATTTCCAACTAAATTTTTCATGGAATTTTGTTGAAAATTTCCAATGGAACAAAAAATTTCGTTGGAAATTTTTGGCAAAATTTTCATTAGGAATGCATTTCTGACAGAATTCCATAAATTCCATAAGAAAATTTCAATAGAATTTTTCATTCAAAAAGCATTTCCCACAAAATTTCGTTGAAAATTTCCCACGAAATTTCCCACTAAAATGCATTTCCAACGAAAATTTTGCTTGAAAATTTCTGAAAAAATTTTCCATTAGTGATGCATTTCCAACAGAAATTCTTTTAGTAATTTCTAACAAAATGTTCTGTCCATAATGCCTTTTCAACCAACTTAAATTTTGATAATGAATTATCACTTGACATCCATAATTCACATTCAAAATTTATAAGAGAAACATGCATAAAAAATCAATATTCAAAGTTAAGTTCATTCAATTAAAAATCATCATAAGCACACAATATTTAAAAATTCTAAACAAATATAAACATAAAGCTAAATGTGCTATTATATGCCCATACTAAAAAGATACCCAAGTCCAACGACAAAAAAGAGACATCATATCATGAAATATTGTGTTCTTACTTGTCAAGATTTGAGCTTGATATACTCATATTTTCTTGTTTCGAAAGCACATTACTCACGATTATTGCTTCCATATGTGCCATAAATTCACTCATACTTTTCGCCATTGCTTCCATCATATTTGTCATTAAATTGGCATTATTTTCCTTAATTTCCTCACATATCTTATCCAAGTTTTTTGAAAGATTTTTCACTTTTTCTTCCAATGCAATTACAGAACTAGTAGCGTTTGAGTTGATAGGGCCACAACGTGACTTAGATGTTGCTACATTGCTATGTGTTCCATTACGTAGAGCTACAACAGGCATTTAAGTATCAAACCCATACACATGAGTGGGTGTGGTCTCCATCTCTCCGATTACTTTAGTCCAAGCATGTAGTTTGAATTCTGGCTGAAAGGATGAATTTTCACCATACTTCTGCTATAATAAAAAATTATATATTTCTTAGAAAAAAATTAAAAAAGATTAGTATTCAATTATATCATCAACTTTGAAGTAAAAATCAATCAATTTCGTATATACACTAGTGGATTTAGACTTATCTATAAAATCATCGTGACTCGCTAAACGTTTATGAGTGATGTTGAGCACTTCCAAAAAGCTAACATTTCGTTCCATCTCAATTCACTGCATTTATTTTTAACTATATATACTCAATCATAATCCGTATATATAT
>NW_018397262.1:3615318-3653009 GCF_002168275.2 Theobroma umbraticum | reverse complement strand
ATATATATATCATGTAAGGAAAAACCAAGTCAAACTACTAACATACAAATTAAATTTAGATTGAAAGAAAACTATACATATAAATGTCAAGTAAGATTAATTCATACCATCCTTTTTGCATGAACAATGAATGAAACTGAACTACCAATGTGCTTTAAAATGCTTCATTCTTTTGGCATTCAATGATTTTGCCTTGCTTTGCTCGATTTGTTTTGCCATTCTTATGTACACCATATCATATCGATAAAGGTATCCCAAATTTCATTTGTAATCCATTCCCTTGATATGCCTTTGCAGTCCCTAATGTTGTTCGTGTTGGCTTCTGTCGTTACTTTATTCCTTTCTTCTGAAAGAATTTCTCTTAACCAATCGGAACAAATTTTATCCCATATCTATCGAACCAAAACATCTTGATTTGTAGGCCAAACACATTTTTCCTACATCAAAATAATAAACTAAATAAAAAATTGATACAAATTAATTGAAAATAAAAAGTTATAATTTAATTGAATAACAAACATAATACTTGAAAATTTTTAAACATTAACTCCTTTACGTCATTAGGGACTTTCTTCCATGTCAGCCATAGACCGTGGAAGTGACATTTTATGATTTATGTTATTATAGCCATGACCCCTTGCTCAAAAAGTACTTGTACAAGATAAAAGAAAATTATTGCATAGTAAAATATATAACAAATATAACTATATCATTAAAATACAAGATAACATATCTCTCTCCAATAAGAGTTACACATAATTTTTCAGATGGATCTATAAGAATCTGTAATCCTACACCAGGCCCCCTACCCTTGACCTTGAGGATGTACGATTTCCACTTGCACCTAAATCAATGGATGTGGATCCCTGAGAATCGTGAGTAGATATCACATTATCTTCTTGCTCTGCAGATGCACCTAACGAAGAGGGTGGCTCCAAGGGCACATCATTAACTTGTTGCATCTATGGTTGACTGAATGGATCAACAAATGCATTGGTATTTGTAGGCAAAGATATAATTTTAGAGGCATTTGTTGCTCTAGGTTTCGATTTTGAATGCTTCCATTTAACCATCGTTCCTGCAATATTATTTATAAAAAATTCATATACAAATGTTAAAAATTGAAACAAATTATAAAAATCATCAAATTACTACAATCAAGATTAATTCCTAATCATGCGTACAACAAAAGATGTCATTATAAAGTATCATTTCAAATATTGAAAATATAAACTATAATAATTTTATAACATGTCAAGATCTTTCAATATTAATAACTAAGTTAAACAATTGTGTAACAAAAGATACAAAACCAATAACATATATGTTTACCATCATCAACACTTTCAAAATAAGCAAACTCATTCTTTTCATTGTTATCATTATCACCACTAAAAGTTTACTTATATTCATCCTCAATTTCTTCTTCATCTTCTTGTATGTCATTTTTTCCATCTTTATCTCCTTGCATGTCATCTTCTTCATCCTCGATCAATAGATTGACCTCTTCATAATCACCATTTACTAAAATTATAGTGTTATCAAGGTCTTCTAAGGGAGTAACATTAATTGGAATAGATAAATCATTTTCTTGGTATACTTCTTCATTCAAATCAATTTCATTTTCTCTATCTCCACTATTAGGAAGGTGAAATCTATTATTAGCTTTTGTTTTAAATACTACCCACTAATCATGTTGATTTCTTTTGGTTGATGGATATTTACTATAATAAATTTAGTAAGCTTGTCTAGCTAAAACAAATGGTTTATTAGTAGCAAGTATTGAGTTGTATTTAATTTCAACAAGATCATGAAAAGGGTATACCTTAATACCCTTTTCAATATCAAACCAATGACACTTAAATAACACAACTCTATTTTTGATACCAAAATACTCCAACTCGATTATATCACCAAGATACCATAAAAGTCATGCTCATAATCATTATAAAAACTCCTTTTTAAGCATACCCCACTATTAATTGTCTTACGATTTTACCCATAATCTAAGGTGTGAGACTTGAAACCATTTACAAAGTATCCTTTGTAACATCTTATTATATGTCTTGGACCATGAGAGATTTCAAGTGTACATAGATCAATTTCATCCCTACATTCTGCAACCTACCAACATGCAATATAAGACCAAGAATGGTTAATTTAAATAAGCAATACATATTTGTTATTAAAAGTTCACTTTTAATTTATATAAATTTACATACTCTTTTAACCATTTCACGAATCTTGTATCACGTACTTTCTCCAATTCATCTTTCGATATATAGATATCTCTTTTCACCATTTCATCAAATATCTTATCATCATATCCATAATTTATAGATTAAGTTTATTTTTACAATCAATTATTTGGGTTTGTGGTAGAATGGTACTTATTCAATACATGGAGCATCTCTTCGCAATTTATTAAAAGATATAGCTCAACTGATAAAACTCATCCTCATCTAAAAATTGAGATTTACTACTAAACCAATAGCTTGTCTAAGATGAGTGAAAATCAAAAGATGACTAAGAAAGTCCACGTCTCCCCCATCATTATTACGTGGCACTAGATTTAGTCTTGTTTGCATAGAAGGTTCAAAATACAATGAGCAAAACGAGGAGATTTTCTTGATCATATAAGCTTTGCATATAGATCCTTCAACAAAGGCTTGATTTTTCACTTTGTTCTTCAAATCATGCAAAACCTAAACATCATAGTATTCATAAAACTTAATAAGTACCTTAAACTCTTCTAATAAACTATTTGAAAACAAATAATAGATATACTACCTCTTAAATGGATACATCCATCAATGCTGGACAAGTCCACCAACCTTTGCCTCGTAAGGTAAATGAATCAGCAAATGCTCCATAAAGTCAAAGAAACAGGGAGGAAAAGCCTTTTTAGTTTGCATATAGTTTCACATGTTTTTCCTTCCAAAGCTTCCAAGTGATCTATAGGTATTTCAGTTGAGTATAAATCCCTAAAAAATGAGATATCTCAATAACTGCATCCCAAATAGAGTGAAGCCCCATATAATGAAAAACAATTAAGAGCAATCGCTGCAAAAAAATGACAATCATGACTTTTCATCCCATAAAATTTACAATCGATCTTGTTAACACACCGAGATATGTTCAACACAAAACTATCAAGTAATCTTAATTGTTTCACCCAATCACAAATAATTTTTCTTTTCTCCTTGGTTAAAGTGTGCGAAGCCTTAGGTTTGAAAAAATTTTCATTATTTTCCACCAATTCCAATTCTAGACGCTTGAAATACACCTTTAAACCATAGCGTGCCTTTAAGTTGTCTTTTGTCTTGCCCTTAACATCTATTATTATGTTGTTTATATTCCCAAATACATTATGTTCAATATGCATCACATCTAGATTATGATGAATAAGAAATGTATACCAATAAGGTAAATCCAAAAATATACTCTTTTTCGCCCAATTATGACTTACATCGTAACTCAAAATCTTTTGTTTACCACATTTTATTTCAAATGGGATATCAAGAAGCGAATTCAATTGTGACAATATTTCTTCACTTGATAAGCAAGGAATTGAGAAGTCTCGCTCAACTCTTTTCCTAAGAAATTTATCTCTCTACCTCCTAAAAGGATGATTAGGTGGCAAGAATTACTGATGACAACAAAAAAAACAAGGTTACCTTCCATGATCCAATATGAAAGGCTTAGAACGTTCCATGCAATAAGGATATGATAATCGTCCATGAGTGCTCCATCCTGACAACATATCATAAATAGGAAAATCATTAATTGTCCATAATAATGTTGTCATCATTTGAAAATTTTGTTTCCAATAGACATCATACGTGACAACACCTTTAGTCCATAATACTTTCAACTCATCTATCAAAAGCCTCAAAAAAACATCTATAGTTGGGCTTGAACTTATCTTCCTTGGAATAACCATATTAAGAAATATATATGGTTGTTTCATACACATCAATGTGCGTAAATTGTACACAAAAAGTATAATTGGCTAAATCGAATAGGGTTTTGCAATTAGTCCGAAAGGATTGAAACCGTCAGTACATAACCTTAGTATGATATTTCAGGGTTCCATTGCAAATAACTCATGTGTATGGTTGAAGTGTTTCCAAGCCTTACCATCAACAAGGTGTCTAAGTACTCCATCATCACTTTGGGTTTACATATGCCACATCATATTTTCAACAGTTTCTCCTGACATATAAAGCCTTTAAAGCCTTGGTATAAGTGGCGAGTAATGCAAAATATTGTAAGGTATTTTCTTCTACCTTTTGACACTTGATTTCATCAATTTACACTAAAGATGACCACATATCATACAATGGTCCAAATCAGCAATTTCCTTATAAAATAAGATGCAATTGTTTTTACAAGCATAAATATTGATATATTCAAGTCCAATTTTTTCCACTTTTTTTTTCATTTTATAAAAGAAAAAGTTTCATCTAATGGCAACATATTTATTATTATCTCCAATAGACAATCAAAACATGATTCACTTAAATTAAATTTTGATTTAATATTTAAAAGTTGTGATATAGCTGAAAGCGTTGTGTACTTTGTGTAACCTGACCACAAATGTTCATCCGCGTTACTCAACAAGAAGTAGAAACTACATACATTTGGATTTGAATCTTCTTTCACAAACCTTGATTCATTATCAAACTAGAATTAAAGCAACTTCCGGACCCATTGCATCCTTAACCATTCTAGCATATGGATTTTTATTTCCTCTTCATATGTAGGGTCTTCATATTCCCCATGTTCCCAATGACTAGCATATGGTTTACCTCTATCTTCACTTCTTAATGATTGTCTAACTTCATGTTCCTTATGTAAACTTCATATTGTGTAAGCACCAGTAAAACCCTTTTTCAAGATGAGCTCCACCATTTTATCAGAATTTAAAAACTTGTTGTTACTATACCAAGAGTAAGAGGATCTCATCTTATTCTCCCACATAAATGTAGGGTTCGAAAATGCAAAATCAATCATTCTTTAACTCCATTTATAAATTCATCTCTAATGAAGCCATTAAAAGTTAGTTGACAGTACATCTAAGATCGATCTCCTGCCATTTTGTAATTATAAGTTCATAGAATATGACAATCAAGAGTAATTCCCATTCATGTTTACCACTGAAAATTTTAACAAAAACATGCCATTATGAAATACATTTAAACATTTTAAAATGTAAATTAAAAACTCAAAAGAAATTTTCGTCCAAATTCCGTTAGAAATTTCCAACGGAATGATGTCAACGAAATTTTTTTCATAAAAAAAATCAATTTTCTTATTGTGAAAGATCACTTAAGTTCAAGCAAATTTGATTATTTTATCATAATCAAAACTATAATTATTTTAAAGCAAACATAAATATTGTTTGAGAGCATACATCATCTATGTAAATGTTTTCATAGCAACATATTCGATGTAATGAGACATATATAGCAATAAAATCAATACCAATCATGTTTTCATGTGTCTAAATAAATCATGACGGTGCAATCTGATACTATTTCTAACATTACACATAAGAGTTCAGAAGTTGTAACTACAAATATAAATTGGTAGTCACAGTGAGAATCAATATTCTACACATATATAAAACTATTTGAGGGTTGAGATTCATGTTTCAAAATTTGCACCGTTCCTAGTTGATACAAATTCAGTGCCTGGTTTCAAGACTATAGAAAGATTGATGGAGGACCTTGGCAATAATAATAACTCAAGTGTTGCCTCAGCTCTTACTCTTGAACAACTATCATCGAAGCAGATATTCATTCTTTTCATCATAGTAGCTTTGTTATAAGATGCCTAACAAATTTCAATTGTCTCTACTTTCCATTGAACCCATTTATGGATACTACATTTAGGTTATGCGTGATACAATCACATAACTTCCTTTTATCCCATAGCATGGACTCCGGATATGGCAGCGAGCAATTTTGAGTACCATGATCTGAGGTTGCTCCCTTCCGTTCACAATCTATTTCCTAAAAATACACAAACTAGAATGCATTTCATTCAATTAAGCTTTAATCTAGAAGATAATAAATACACTTCAATCGAAAATTTTTTGTATAAATCAACTTCTCAAGATTAAGATTAATATAATTAGCAATGGTATACCAGTATATTGACTTCAAGTTGCTTCAGATGGGTGCATACTCGTAAAATGATAGCAAGTATCAACACTTTTCTTATGTTGTTAAAATCCAAGTCAATTGACAATGACCATAAATATTCGAGCAAACTTGACTCATCCTTTAAGTGATAACTTCGATCATTTCCAAGTCTCTAAGGCCAACAAAAACAATTCATTCATATGATCAAATATGATATTGTATGAAATATAGTGTAATTCAGTAAAAACAAAACAGCTAGTGAAAATGCTTATTAAGAGACCACTGCAATGCTCTAGAATTTCTGCAACCTTCATAGGTTCATGATCTTTGAGAACATGGTGTGGACCTTTTTCTTCACCATTGCAACATGCACGAAACACCTTAAGCTTTGGGGCATTGATGACCAAATTTTGGTGTGGACATTTTAAAGTATCAAGCACCAAAACACCAAGGGACATTGTTGATAAGTATATGTCATGCACATCCAAGTACTCTAGCTCCATAGTTTTAACATTCTCACTAACAATCCAAACTCGATCAATTGCATAACAAAAGGAAAAGCTTAAATGCTCCAAAAAAGCACAACTAGATATGATTCCATCAAGGGTTTCAGTTGTCAGAAACAACCATTTAAGTTTCAAGGTTGGAAGATTATGGCAATGATCAAATGAGGAGTCGATTTCAAGTTTGTAATGCGTCAACTCGAGTGCGTGCAAAGTTGTAAAAGAGAAAATCCCTGATGGAAAACTTAATTTTAAATTAGTAAATCAGCCTATAAAGTTTTGCTGAAAAAGGAATTCCTCACAAGCGAAAGCTAGTTCTTGTATCCCTTTCCTTGATATAAGGAATTCAATCCACTTTTTAAGCTGACCATATTTGCAGCTATCAAGAAAATGAATGATCTTGCAACTAGTCTAGTTACATCTATGAGAAAACAATACCTTGTCAATCATCATAACAGCATGGAAAAGCTCTTTCTCTACATCATGGTTCAAACAATTATTGATTCCATGTTTATGCGAGTTCTTAACCCTTTTTTGAAGTACAAGTGTTTCCTATTATTAAGTTGTTCTCTTGTACCTATTCACATATAGCTTCTTTTTTTATACCTGTTCATGTATAACCTTTTCTGTTCTACTTATTCACGTACAGCTTTCTCTTTTGTACCTGTTCATGTACATCTCTTCTCTATTAACTCTTACTTAAGAACAAGTCTTATTAAATATAATTACTTTAACAGTCACATAATAAGTTTCTAACCGTTACTCAACATTAACTCTTAGTAATGGTCACCTAACATTAAAATTCTCTTTTAATGAAATCATTCATTACGTGTATTAAAGCCTTTTCTTATAACTGTTACTTTTGACACTATATATAGAGCCTTCATAATTCAAAAAGGGGTCTTGGGCTTTCAAAACTCCTTAACTCTCACTTAAAGCTTTTCTTTCTAGCCTATTTTTACTCAAAGCACCTATTCTCTTCTTGTTTTCTTCCACCTACCACGACATTCAGTACTACAAGAACTACTCCAATCTTCCTCTCTGTCACCTCTAGTACATCTCTTACTTCTTTGCAACGCTTTCTCTTCTTATTACAAGAACTTCCTTTACATTTTGGCGACTCCACTAGGGAGGAGTGATTGCATTAAGTAAGACTTTTACTACTACAATTTCTTATTATCGAAAAAGATATAGCATTCCATTGGCAACTAAGATGCACATGTTCTTTCCTACATTGAAGATCTGATGAAAATGATCCAAGCTTTTCAAGAAAGGATGTAAACATTGCAGGACAATAATAGGCAAATGATGGACACTATATCTTAACTCGCGTCCTCTACTATCACCACTTTTCAAGCCTAACCTATGCACCTTAATTAGAGTACACTCGACAGAGTCATTTATCTAGTTATAAACACTGAAAGGAATAGAGAAAATAGAGAAGGTGCAGCTAATGTAGTAGTTGCTGCAAACCCTAATCCTACCAACCCCACTACTACATTTACCCTAGCAACTACCTCTACTGCAATAATCCTACTTGCTCCTACTTAAGGATTTGTGACAATGAAAGAGCTCTAAAGGTTGTTAGATCAAAAGAACAAGAGCTTGAATTTTTTTGAGTTTGATCTCAAGTTGCTTTACCTGGCCATTGTAACTGCAAAACCATTCCCGAAAGACTATACTAGCTCCAAGATCAGACAATTTAATGGGAAGACTAAAGATGCACATGAACATGTCATGAAAGTTATGGAGACTCTTAAAGTTGCTGGATATGATGATGATCTAAAGTTGAAAGAGTTTTCCAAGTTTTTCACTAAGAAGGCTTAGACGTGGTATGTTAACCTTACTCCTAGTTCTGTTCAATCTTAGAATCAGATGTGTAGGATGTTTAGGGAAAAGTTCTTCTCTACTCAAGAGAAAGTTACCCTCATTGATCTTGGAATAGAGTTTCAAAAGTCTAAAGAGGACTTTATGGAGTACATTCAATGCTTTAGAGAAAGTGTGTTGGATATACAAGAATCTCATGATGAGAAAGAGTTGGTAAAGGTATGCATTCAAGGGATGTTTGATGAATACAAGCTACACTTGGAGAATCTACCTCTTCCAACCTTTGTTACCTTCATGGAAGCCACACGAAAGACTAATAATATGGTTCTTAGACCAAAGGGACTCACTTGCTTTAATAGAAGGAATACCCCAACAGTGAATGCCATCCAAGGAAGAGGTAGAGAAAGAAGAGGTCCAGTTCGAGCAAATTTATGTTCCAAAAGAGATGTCCTAAAGAAAAGGCCAATTGAATGATTTTGGCTGAATTCTTATTTATGGAGTTGTGTTTCAAAGTCTTCCAACTTTCATAAATGTTGTGGGAGCTTGAATTTATAGTTGTTGAAGCTTCAGAGATGGTTAAGATTGCATTAATTGTGAAAATAGTTATCCAACACACTGTTCTAGGCGCTAACGATCATCATCTATCGATAAATTTCTCAACCTATCGATAGGTTGCCTTTAATAATTTTAAAATTTGCGCCCATCTATTGATAGATGTAAATATCTATCAATAGATTCAACTCAAAATCATTTTAAAGTATCCTTGGGTGGCCATCTATTGATAGATAGACGCAAGTCAGGGTCCTTTTGAAGTATTCTTAGGTGCCTATTTATCGGTAGATACCGTGTATTTATCAATAGATTCAAGTCAAGGTCGATATATTTTGTTATTGGGTGACTATCTATCGATAGATGCACAGCACCTATTGATAAATATTCATAGTCTCTGATATCCAGGTGCTAAAATAGTCAACTATCGCTAGATTTTCTTCATCTATCGATAGATGAGCTTATCTATTGATAGCTTGAGAACAATTTTCAAATTCAAAAAGGCTTTTGCTTGTTTAATATTTAAAATGCTTACTTCTTTCATTAAACCTTTTCAAGGACCATTTGGACTTTTTTGAACATTTGAAAAACAAGTTTGATTATTTGTTTGTCAAATCAAAACTTAGACTCAAATGAAGCGTTAAATGTAACAATTACAAATTAATAATTATAAAATTTATCCAACACATATATAAGTGTGAAAAATGAGTGCCAAAATTTCCTATCTGATACGTTAACGATCTGCTAAAGGGTGACACATGAAAACTGAGAGTCAAGACTTCTTATTATCATAGTATTTTACTACCTTTATTTATATAAAGGGTTTATTGTAATTAAGCAAGATAAAAGGGCTTTCTTATACTTTTTCATTATATATTGCTCATGACGTGCATCAAAAGGAGCTCATTGCTAAGTCCTATAAGTGGCAGTGGTTCAAAAAAGAAAAACTAAGTTATTATGTCCATGTGGGAAAGGGCTGCTATTTAGTTGGTCATAAGAATTAATTAGCAACTATTTAAAAAAAACAAAAATCATAGAAAAAGAAGAAATGTGAATCCGTTCAGAGGTGAAACATTTGAATTGCTTTTTGAAATACCTATATCTTTATTTATAATTTAATTCTTTTTTGAAATGAGTTACTTTAATCATTTTTGAGGTACGTGTATCTTAATCACCTTTTATATTAAACAACTATAGTTGTTATTGTATCAAAAATTAAAATTCTGCATTAATCATAAATAAATAATGGTGCTATTACAAGCATACCATCTATGAAATATAAATCTTATGATTTTTTAATATAATTTACTTGATAATTGTTACTTTTTTATCTCCTTTATTATTAATATCTTTAATTGTTAATAGCCGAAAAGTTGAAAAGTTGAAAAGAACTGTTTTAGTATAAAAGACAAGTTTTTATTAACATGTAATTGTTAAATACTTATATAGGACTTAGTCTAATTATTAATTTTTTAAATTGAATGACCATCATTCATTAATTAAAATCTAAAAACATATCCATGAATTTTGTCATAATTCTTATACCTAAATAGATAGGTTTCTTATAATATTTTATTAGCTAATTAATGCACAGGTTTTGCATAGATTTTGTACGAGTTTTCCTCAACTGTGCTTAACATTGAATTTGATTTTTGTGCAATTGCTTGTATTGTCAAAATTGATCAAAATCCCTTTTTAGCTTACACATAATATTAGTTAGCCAAATTATATTATATAAATAAACAAAAAGTATTAACTTTTGATATACTTATAGTTTTTTATATTTCATTGGTTATTATATGGTCAAAGTATTCAATACGTCCCTGCATTATGGTGTTTTTGTCAATTTAATATATCTATCTAAAACTGGTTAATTTAATCACTAGATTTTAAAATTTTATACAATTGAGTTACTCTCTCTAACGTTGTTTAATCTTATCATTATTGTTGCTGACGTCATGTTGATGTGTCGAATTTGTTGACATGGCATTGACACGTTAACATAGTAGTGCTGACATAATAGACTTCAAAAAAAAATGTTTCCTAAAAAATTTTTATGTCAGATAGAGGAATTAAATTGAACAAAATTCACTATTAAAGAGAATAAATTGAACAAAATTTAATTGTACTTGCTAATGTTGAATTTTATAATAACAGGATCCAACTTGGAAGTTAATATTGATAACTATTTAATGTATCTATCTATTTATATGTAAAAAAATTATTAATAAAAATAGAATATTATTGTTCATTTTATTTTTAAATTATTATTTTAAATAAATATTATTAATTATATTTTCAATAACAATTATAAATTAATAATAGCAAAATTTATTTGATGCATGAAAATTAAGTGTCATGATTTCTTATCTAATACATCAGACAATAAAAGGTAGCACATAAAATTTGGGATGCCTTATTATTATAGTATTTTTATTACCATTGCTAAGGCCTACAAGTTGCTATGGCCTAAAAAGAAAAGCTTACAAGTTTATTTAAAAGTTTAGATTTGATACATTATACCAATCATGTTCTCATGTATCTAAATAGATCGTGGTGGCACAATCTGATTCTATTACTAACATTATACATAAGAGTTCAAAAGTTGTAACGACAAAAATAAATTAATAGTCTTAGTGAGAATAAATATCCTACACATATATAAAACTATTTGAGGGTTGAGATCCATGTTTCAAAATTTGCACCATTCCTAGTTGATACAAATTCAGGGCTTGGTTTCAAGACTATAGAAACATTGATGGAGGACCTTGGCAATAATAATAACTCAAGTGTTGCCTCAGCTCCTTCTCTTGAACAGCTATCAAAGAAGCAGATGTTTATTCTCTTCATCACAGTAGCTTTTGTTATAAGATGCCTAACAAATTCCAATTGTCCCTTCTTTCCATTGAATCCATTTATGGATACTATGTTTAGGCTATGCGTGATACAATCACATAGCTCCCTTTTATCCCATAACATGGACTCTGAATATGGAAGCAAGCAATTTTGGGTACCATGATCTGAGGTTCCTATCTTCCATTCGCAATCTATTTCCTAAAAATACACAAACCAGAATGCATTTCATTCAATTAAGCTTTAATCTAGAAGATAGTATATATATGTATATACTTCAATCGAAATTTTTTTGTATAAAATAGCTTCTCAAGATTAAGATAAATATAATTAGCAATGACGTACCGGAATATTGATTTCAAGTTGCTTCAGATGGGTGCAAACTCGTAAAACAATAGCAAGTATCAACACTTCTCTTATATTGTTCAAATCCAAGTCAATTGATAGTGTCCATATATTTTCGAACAAGCTTGAGTCATCCTTTAAGTGATGACTTCGATCATTTCCAAGTCTCTAAGGTCAACAAAAATAATCCATTCATATGATCAGATATGATATTATATGAAATATAGTGTAATTTAGTAAAAACAAAACAGCTAGTGAAAATGCTTACTAAGAGACCATTGCAATGCTCTAGAATTTCTGCAACCTTCATAGGTCCATGATCTTTGAGAAAATGGTGTGGACCTTTTTCTTTTCCATTGCAATATGCATGAAACACCTTAAGATTTGGGGCATTGATAACCAAATTTTTGGGTGGACATTTTAAAGTATCAAGCACCAAAACACCAAGGGACATTGTTGATAAGTATATTTCATGCACGTTCAAGTACTCTAGCTCCACAGTTTTAACATTCTCACTAACAATCCAAACTCGATCGAGCCCGGTACAAAAGGAAAGGCTCAAATGCTCCAAAGAAGCACAATTAGATATGATTCCATCAAGGGTTTCAGTTGTAAGAAACAACAATTTAAGTTTCAAGGTTTGAAGATTATTGCAATGATCAAATGGGGAGTCAGTTTCAAGTTTGTAATGAGTCAACTCAAGTGCATGTAAAGTTGTACAAGAGAAAATCCCTGATGGCAAACTCAATTTTAAATCAGTAAATCTACCAATAACGTTTTGTTGAAAAGGGAATTCCTCACAAGTGAAAGCTAGTTCTTGTATCCCTTTCTCTGATACAAGAAATTCAATCCATTTTTTAAGCTGGCCATTTTTGCAGCTATCAGGAAAATGAATGATCTTGCAACTAGTCAAGTTACATCTATGAGAAAACAATACCTTCTCAATCATCATAACAACATTGAAAAGCTCTTTCTCTACATCATGGTTCAAACAATTATCGATTCCATGTCTATGCGAGTTCTTTTTCTCCCGATAAAGAATATGTTTGCTTGGTTTCATCATTCGTTTTGGATCAAAATCTAGGCGAGAAACATACCTCCATAAGCTTTTCCACCGCCTTGATAAGATACTTGTTCGTACAACTTCATCAATTGGTAGCTGTGATAAAATCTCAGACGAAAGTGTGTTAGGAAGCCTACTAATCAAATCAAGGCCATAAGGCTCGTTCTTAACGAAGTTTGATGTCATTTTTTTTCCTCTCTTTTGCTTTCTTTGAAAAAGATGGGATATGAAAGGATAATGATAGATGTATATAAGTGTAGTAGGTTTGGTGAGGAGAAGAAATCATAGTGAAAATGTTTGATATGGAAGGAATATCCTCGTCAATTGTAACAAAAGACATGAAAAGAAAACGTGTCAAAGGGTGAAGAAGCACCTAGTTTTGAATGTTAATTGACCTATCTCTCACATTACACCTAAGAAAATGCATTAATCTCTCTATCTATTTATAGCATGTTACAGCAAAATGAACCAAAATACAATTATAAATCAATAGTTACAAAATTTGTCAAATCAAAACTGACATATCTTTAAATGCTAATTGACCTGTCTCTTACGTTACACATTTATTCTCTTTATCTATTGATAGCATGTTACAGCAAAATGAACCAAAATATATAATTTTTTTATTTTTCTATCTATTCATTTGTTTGTCAAATCAAAACTTAGACTCAAATGAAGCATTAAGTGTAACAAATATAAATTAATAGTTATAAAATTTATCCAATACATATATAATCGTGAAAAATGAGTGCCAAAATTTCTTATCTGATACATTAACAGTTTGCTAAAGGGTGTCACATGAAAATTGAGGGCCAAGATTTCTTATTGTCATAGTATTTTTACTACCTTTATTTACATAAAGGGTTAATTGTAATTAAGGAAAATAAAAAGGGCTTTTTATACTTTTTCATTATGTATTGCTCATGACATGCATCAAAAGCAGGTCATTGCTAAATCCTATAAGTGGCAGTGCCTTAAAAGAAAATTGAGTCAGTATGTCCACGGAAATGGTTGCTATTTAATCGGTTATAATTAATTAGCAACTATTTTTAAAAAACCAAAAACCCTAGAAAAAGAAGAAATGTGTATTCGTTTGAAGGTGAGACATTTGAATTGCATTTTGAGATACTTGTATTTTTATTTATAATTTAATCTTTTTTGAAAATGAGGTACTTGAATCATTTTTGAGGTACGTGTATTTTGATCTATAATTTTCTTGTAGTAGATCTTTTGCTTTTATATTAAATAACTATTGTTGTTATTGTATCAAAAATTAAAATTCTACATTAATCATAAAAAATTAATAACAGTATTAAAGACATACTATTTACGAAATATAAATTTTATGATTTTTTAATATAATTTACTTGATAATTGTTACTTTCTTAATCTCCTTTATTATTGATAGCCTTAATTGTTAATAACCGAAAAGTTGAAAAGTCGAAAAGAATTGTTTTAGGACAAAAGATAAATTTTTTTTAACATGTAATTGTTAAATATTTCTATGAGACTTAATCTAATTATTTAATTCTTTAAATTGAATGACCATCATTCATTATTTAAAATCTAAAAAAATATTCATAATTTTGTCATAATTCTTATGCCTAAATAAATACGTTTCCTATAATATTTTATTACCTAATTAAAGCACGAGTTTTGTATGGATTTTGCACGAGTTTTCTTAACCTTTGCTTAATATTGAATTTTTTTTGTTCAATTGCTTGTGTTGTCAAAATTGATTAAAATCTCTTTTTGGCTTACACATAATATTAGTTAGCTGAATTAAATTATATAAATAAACAAAAAGTATTAGCTTTTGATATAACTATAGTTTTTTATATTTAATTGATTATTATATGGTCAAAGTATTCAATACGTCTCTGTATTATGGTGTTTTAGTTAATTTAGTAAATCTACCTAAAACTGATTAATTTAATCAATTGATTTTAAATTTTTATATGATTGAGTTCCTTTCCCTAATATTGTCTAATCTTATTGTTACTGTTGCTGACGTCATGCTAATATGTCAAAATTTGCTGACATAGCAATAACATGGAAATAAAATGCTAACATGACACTGACATGTTGACATAGCAGTGATGATGTAACAGACTTCAAAAAAAAATGTTTCCCAAAAAAATTTTTGTGCCACCTAAAAGAATTAAATTGAACAAAATTCAATATTAAAAAGAATAAATTGAACAAAATTTAAGTGTACTTGTTAATATGAAATTTTATAATAATAGGATACTAACTTGGAAGTTAATGTTGATAACTATTTAATGTATCTATCTATTTATATGTAAAAAAATTATTAATAAAAATAAAATACTATTTTTTATTTTATTTTTAAATTATTATTTTAAATAAATATTATTAACTATATTTTCAATAACAATTATAAATTAATAATAACAAAATTTATCTAATACGTGAAAATTGAGTGTCATAATTTCTTATCTAATACATTAGACAATAAAAGATAGCATGTAAAAATTGCACCTCAAGTATCTTATTATTATAGTATTTTTATTACCATTGCATAGGGCCACAAGTTGCAATAGTCCAAAAAGAACAGATTACAAGTTTATTTAAAAGTTTAGATATAATATATTAGAGTGAATTTTAAATTGTCATTTTAAATATTCTTAAAAATATAATGTTTTTTTTTATTTAATTTTCTCTCTATCATCACTTTAAGATAAAAGGGAGAAGGCAATACCAGAGTCTAGATTGCCACAAATTAGACTCGGTTAAAATTATTGAGTTTGGACAGAAGTTATATATGTTGGAGCACTAAACCCCATAATATTCAAGACTTGTTTTTCTGGAAATATAATTCTTTAATAATTAGTAGAATTTCTTTGGTCCTCCATTATTTAGTTTTAGAAGCTTTTTATTTATTTATTTGGTTTTAAAAAATATTGAAAATTTTATTGATGAGACTGGCCAGCACTTGGTCTATTATATGTTACAAAGTTGGAATCTCTATTCCCCTTTAACACAGCCGTACGTCCTAATCGCCCTATACCCTACACCGATGCTACTCAAACTGTTTGCATCACACTAGATGTGAGAAGGGTCAGTGTGGTTGGTGGACAAGAGATATGTTGCACTAAGCTAACATAAGTATTTACAATTAGGAACTGATAAGAAAACTTAAAGATATTTATAATTAGGAACTTAAATACAAGTATGTTAATTCGTCTTAAAACTAATCTGTGCCTATAATTTCTTTAAGTTAAACACATGATGAATGTTGATTAAAATGGAAAGAAAAACGTAATCATCCACCATTACTACTTACTAGTGGAGCTCCCACTTGTTTGCCAGTGCTATGCAGACCAATGCTGTACTGTACGCCGCACTCAATGGATAATTAGAAACTGCAACAACAAACCACAGCTTGCCTTGATCAGCAGCAAAAACATTATACATTTCCGAGCTATAGCAAGTATATGATCCTCAATCAGCAGAAATAGCATGAAATTAGAAACATCCCATCTTATTAAGCACCATATATGTATGATAATTACTCGATTAAATCAATTACAAAAGACCACAACACTTGGTCTTCAGCAATTTGCAAAAACAGATAATAGCACGAAAATATAAAGCTACTCTTCATTCAACAATCTACTATATAATCTGTAAAAGGAAAAGAATAAATTCCAGCTTATTTGATATCATTAAAGGAAAATTCTTCTATGTTCCATCAATCCTTGTGTCTTTACACATGAAAAACCAGTCAAACAATCCATTTGCACGAAAACTTACTTGAAACGTAATTATCTGTACCAGTCTTGTTAACTTTCCCACGAACCATTGCACCCACCTACACACACATTTAAGCAGAAACAAGCATGACGTTTTCCATCTTCAATAAAACAACAAACATACCACGAAAACAGGAGTTACATCATCAGCCATAGTCGAAAGATAATCATTTATATCCATTACTTTTTCTGCATTGTAAGAGAGTCCTGCATTAATTCCAGCAATGCTATGCTTTAATTTGGTACCCCAAACATTCAACTCCAAAGAATAAAACAAAGGCATGAAACCCCCCAACTACACGAGAGTTAGAAGGTAAACACTGCGTCAAAGGCCCGTCAAGCTGTTGAATGAGCACTTCATTTGTCTCTGGGACTCGTACACGTTTTCTTTCCAACAGCTACAGCACGATACCATAGAAGGGTTCGTGTGTTCTAGGCATACGAACGTGTGGTTTGACATGGAAGAGAAGCCCGTCGTCAGTTTTCACAAAGATGGCTCTTACCCTATCGTTATCGTTAAGCCGAGTAGCGAAGATTTCTTTGAGAACCTAACCATATAAGAAAGGGATAAAAACCGGTTAAGCAAAGCAAGGTGGCAACATGATAAGACTGAAAATTTGATGATCAACCAACGGACCTCTAGAACAATATCAGGCCGATAATCATCGAGGTTCTTCCGTTGTTTCCTTAGGAAACTATCATCTTCATCAGAATTCAAAAGCTTCCACTTCTAAAAGATGGGGAGACGAATGCAATTTTAAAAATAAAAAATAAAAATTACTTGCAAAGCCGTAAACACAGAGCAAATGATCTAATAATCACAGGAAGGAGGAAAGAAAAAGATTGGGTCTTACCTTTCCGACATAGCCCTTTTTGAGGGAGGCATTCTCAATAACAAATATTGCGCGTGGAGGGGGAATATCGTCTCTTGCATTCGAAGTAGTAGGTGGCATCGAAGGAGGAGGAGCAGCTTCTTTAATGTCCTCCTTTTCTTGGACCTTGGGCAAGGGTTGCTCTGAAAACTTCTTGTTGAGTCTCTCCCGCGTCAGCCTCTTCCACGTGCAACGCCTTGCCATCTTTACTTCCTGCAAGACGCCAGTATGTCACTTTCTCTTTAACCCTAATACCTTTTTTATGTACTTCACACTGCAAAAATTGGAATCCTTTAATATTTTAATTTCTTTTAAATATATCTTAATGCATATGTGACAAATCTCTAATCCCGTCGATAAACTTTATTGACACTATGTTAGACTATTTTTCTTAATATAATGTGCCTTTTCTTTTGTTTTTCTTTATAAAATTAAGCTTTCTTGTTATTAAGAAAAAAGAATTAAACTTGGAGCACATGTCTCTTAACGTGATTGATTTTGAATGGACATTTAATTGATATAACATGTATTGTTCCCATAATTTTAGGTTTAAGATTTGAAATTTGGAAAGAACAAAAAATCTAAGTTTTGAATTATATTGCTAATTTATTAAAAAAAATTATGGCTATGCTTAACTTTTAGATTAGGTTCTTTCACGTAAGCAATTGTAACAGGAGGAAAAATTAATAACGTATAACTTCATTGATAAGAATTATATGGTTTGGTTTTACATGTTTTTCAAATAATATATATATAGATATATAAATATCATAATTCCGTTCACTTGAAAACCTCAGGAATAAAAGCGATTGAACCTTGAAATTGTTGTTTGCTATGTATGTTCATCAATGTTCAATTAATCGCTTTTCGTTTTAAATTAAAAAACGAAATACTAAAAATTAAATGTCTAACAAATATTACATTCGACACAGAACATATTTATGAAAAGATGCACGATAAAATTAAGATTGTCAAAGTATAAAATATATGTTTATTTTGAAGTGTTTTATTCCGAACTTTACAATTATTCGACTGATTTTGGAATTTCCTACTAAACCCAAAACACAATCAATTCAATCATGCGTTTTTCCAGAAATGCAATGGTGCAACAATAAAAACTTCCTTTTCTTCACAAATCAACAGCAGCTTCGGATTAAATAATAATAATAACAATAATAGGACCATGCAAATTGAAATTTAAGCAAAGAAATTGCGTTCTAGATGCACAAATCTAATGCTAAGAGGCAAAAATCTCACGGCAAAGAGAAGAGAGTGGCAACGGCAGCTCACGGCTAAACGACAGCCAGACTGAAAATTTTGGGAGGGTTAGCAGGTAAGGTTAAAATTGACTTGGGGTTTAGGGTGAATTAATGGATAAATAAAATATACTTATCTATAATTTACACAATTAGCGTCTGCTAGAGATGCCTAAGACTTGGAGTGCTTTCTATTCATACAGGGGTAGAATCCCATCCCAAACTAGCTTTTTGACAGGAAAATTACTACAAACCCAATACTATCTTATGTTTAAAATCTGCCTGTCTCAGTAATAACTAATGCACTAACCACATCGGCATAATTAGATAATGGAAAAATATGGATTTTATAACAACACCCTTCGATGTCGATTTCAGTGCTTGGCATCTGAAATTGTTAACCATATCGAAAATCTTGAAAATGGCTCACACGTAGCTAAAACCATGTGAGTTCCCATTGTCCAAAAGCTTGCAACAACAACACACCACAATCATGACCTTCATCCACCTCCCGAGAAGATGATTAAAAGCTCCAAAGTGAACTCGGTTTCACTTCAGGTTCCATCCATATCAATGACCAATGAAAAAAGATGCTCGAATTCTGTGTTGTACAGTGCAAAAAGCAGCCATTCCTAATGAAACATATGATTTTGCAAATATGCTCTTCATGAACATCATATGTAATTGGAAAGTGCGTGTGGTTGTTGCTTTGCCAAAAGCCTCAACCACTTAACCAACCAGCTGCTACAAAATTCAGTGGTAACTCACATTCAAAAAAATAACCCACTTCTGTTAACAGTATCCAACTGAACTAAGTTTTCCTTGTTAGGTATAGATAGATACCATGCATACTGATACAATTAGCACATATATGGTTCATATTTGCTTAATAAGTCTAAGTAAAACTTTATAGAGTAAAATTCACAATCTGCATTGCTGTCAAGCACTGATAATAAACAGATATTACTGATGTTCCATCATTCATGATTTCCACAATAGTTCACACAAATCTTCTAGCAAATTGTCATAAAGATAGCTTTCAGGAAAAGGCATATACATTATTTTCCATCCTTTACACTCTCGGAAGAGCTTACCAATCATGAACCCCCTTTGTTACACCAAGAATAATTGCAATTGTAGCCAGAATGGCCTGCACAAGCAGCAGTCTTGTTAAAATGGTTGCACTAGAGGAAGAAAGGCGGCAGACAATTTCTTTTCTCTATTGGTATTTAATAGACAACTTAAAAAATGGCTTGAAAACATAAGCTAAACAAGAAGCAGAACCAGTCGAATTGGGAGAAATATTATTACAACATATGCAGCAAGGCTGTATGGGAGATCATCTCTGTAAAAGAGATAATGACTGGGAAAAAAAAAGATGAACAGAAGGAAAAGCTCTCAGCAAGGAAAAAGAAAGAATACAAGGGACTTTCCAACTAGACTTTAGTGAGAGTGAGCCAAGCATAGCTTACACCTCTCTATTTATTATTCTTGAGCAGTAACCCATCCACATAGTGAGAATCAATTCCACAGATCAAACTAAGAACATGTAAATTTTGACAACAAATTGATTAACAGACAGCACATTAGCACAGAATTCAATGATAGTAAGTTTAGCCACTTGCATCGTGTGAAATCTCAAATCTGTTTCCAAGACTTCCAAAATGCAGGATAATAAAATGGTTAACCCATTTAGAGATTATTAAACCTGTTAAGCAACATATGCAGAACCCAATGCAATCTGTAGACAGAGATGTAGAAGCCAACGCAATCTGTAGACAGAGACATTAATGCCGGAAGAAACTTTGTGCAATTTTTGAGATTCCTCATTAGGAAAAGCCCTTTATGACACAAGTGGTCTTCCATCTACTGCCTTTCCCAAAATTTCCCTTCTGGTCACACACTCAAATATATGTTGTAAAAGTTACATACCAGGATAAGGTTTCTAGATTCATAATCACTACCCTGCCCTGATTTAGAATCCCAGTTGTGCACATTGATATGAATACCAAGAGCCTGCAAAGAATAAATAACCTATGCAAGCACTTCGCGTAGTTTCTGATCATTTTCACATAATCAAAATTATGAATTTAATGACCTTTGAGCAACCTCATTACCAATTCTAACTATATAGATTTCTTTTTCATCTGTTCACTACTTCTGACTTATAAACTAAATTTTCTGATCTTTCACTTTCATTTCTCAAATTCTTTAGATGGTAAAGCAAAACTTAAAAGAACCTAACAAAAAGAGAGAAGGTATATTTGAACTTTGGGCGATTGACAATAGCCCAAAGATACAACTGTTCGTACCAGATAAAATATTTACATAGAAGGTAAAACATTAACATACAAAATGAGAAAGATGAAAATCAGTTCTATGCAGCATGGCTTTCAAAAATTGCAAAAAAAAAAAAAACTGATAGAAAAGATACTCACAGCAATTGTGCAAGCAATATATCCTGGTTTCTCTCGGTAGTCTATTCTTGCACAAAGTAGAATAAACAATCCAATGTACCAGGGGATGGCCCCAAGGAAGAAACCAATGATAAACCTTTAAATCAAGAAAAAAATAATATTCATAAAATATTTAACAATACTACAAATGCAGAAAATAATCAAGATAACAATATATATTACATGGATTTGTATAAAACTATTATGTCATGTGGATTGGGTAACAATATGGGGTTTTGGGTACACATCCAAGTGTCAATTGAATCCATTTTAGAAGATTTCCATTATTTTGGGGTGTCTCGCAGCCTTTTCCTTAAGAACACTGTTTCATGGACATGGGAACTTTAAGGTGACATAAAGAGTTATACATTTCGCCTATGTTTATTGCGTCAAGCATAAATGTGAACATAGTGTAATTAACTGATTGCCAACTCATTTGCAGTTGCAAAGGAAAAAACTATTTAGTAAGTCATATTCAAGTAAGCCTCAATTGATGCTGGCTCTGCCTTGCATTTCTTATCCTGTATTTTGTTGTATCCACACACATCCACCTCCAAAACATTCTCATCATGATCATACTTGTCCCATTAACAGGTCTCTTCATACCCCCCCAAAACTCAACGCTATCAACCATAGCTATCCTCTCAGCTTTCTAATAGAGTTACCTTCCAATAATAGGAGACCAACAAAATAGTACAGATATATCAATTTCCCATTTTTTCAACCTGTAACTTCTCTCTTTTTTCCTGTCTAGAGGGGTTTTTAGCCCACGACAATTGGAGATAAAGGAAAATAATTTGTCAATGTACATATTCATTAAGTTGTTATTTGTTTGACTTTATATTTTAAAAAACTTTTAAAACAAGGAAAACTAAAATTATGACTTACAAGAACCATCCAATACCAATGCCACAGCAAGGTAGGCGACGCTCTCTTACTGGTCTTCCTTCAGCGACAGCATATCCTAGGACATAAAAGATATAAGGGAGAAAGCACATTTAGAATAAAAATTTTTCATTTAGTTGGCCAATATAATGCATGCTTAGTTGATTAAGAACAATCATTTCAGTTCATGTAAAACTCTTATCGATACAATTATATACAAGAAAAGAAACTTGATCACGCCAAGTTGAATTACAAAACATACCAACCTTACACTGAACTAGCCATACATTTCCTTGACGCTCAAAACTTTCACTCTTCATATGAGTTTTAGCAACCTAAGTTTTTAATCACATAGAACATCCTCTGACATTTGATAGAAGCACGTTTTGCATGATTATAAATGAACTTTTGTTTTTGCATCTAAGATCAGTTTGTCAAATATAGAGATTTCCACCACTTCCTAAACGGTTTTATGGATGTTTCCTTCAAGTTTAAGGTTGTTTGTTAATCATTATTGGTAATTTTCTACTTGATAGTCAAAATACCCTGATCACACTGCGATATTTTACTTATTGTGGAAGGATTTGGTTTATGAATTAATGACTGTATACTGTATCTATGCATTTATCTCTCATTTTTCCTGAAATTGACTTCCATTTCTCTTAAACTATCATGAAATTTATAGCAAAACATCTCTGCTATAATAGCAAAAAAAGTTCTTTCCCACCCCTATTCAGGTCACAACCCCAAAAAAACCCTTCTTTTTCTTCCATCTATCAAAAACCCAAATCCCAGAATTCTTGCTTTTACAAACTTCAATCATCCCCAAGAATCAAAAGTTCTTCCGATTACATGAAAAAAAAAAAAAGAAGAAGAAGATCAAAGCTGCTTATATATCTATGCCTGTTCTGTATAATTTCTCAGCCATAGAACTCCTAATATTTAAACACCCTTTCTTCCAAAACATCAAAAACACGGATCTTTACTCTTAAAAAACAACTTTTTTCTTCCATCCAACATAAACCCAAACCCCAAATTTTTTCCTTTTGATTGACGAATCACAACAGAGCAAAGCTTATATTGTAGGGTATAGTACCTGGAACAGTTTGGTAACCTTGGGGTTGGGGGTAATATTGAGGAGGAGGAGCAGAGGGTTCATGGAGGCCAGGAGGTGGAACAGGCTGAGGAAACCCAATAGCTGGCTGATGATGATGGTGCTGGTGCTGTGGAGGAGGCGGAGGAGGGTAGTTGGCTACTCCTTGGAAAGTTCCATACTGATGGTGCTGGTGATCTACAACTACAGCTCGTTTTTTCTCTTCACCACTCATTTTCTCCTTTGTCTTTGCGGTTTGGGGAGTTCTTGGTTGTGAATTGGGATCTGCTTATGGTGATGGATCAGCTAGAAAAGAAAAAAAAGAAATATGAAAAACAAAAAATTGTTACTTTGATATTAAGGGTTTTTGTTAATGAGTGGTGGGATCATATTTGGGAAGCTGGTCTGGCTACCAGTTTTGTCCTCTGGATTTGACTAACCATTAGACAATGAATTGTTTTTTATTATTTTATTTACGTGTGAAAATGGATTAAATTTGGAAGATACACGTATACAGCAAAAGTAAAGGTAAACCTTTTTTAGGCAAAATTCTATCTTTTAGCGATGGAATCATGCCTTGGTTACACACAGAAACTGTAGGATTTTAGTCCTGTTTCTTGGTCTTTTGATATGTTTGTGCTTTATAAATTATAGTAAAAGGTAAAACCAAAAGGCAAAGTTTCTTAAAGCTGAAGGACTTTTTGCTTCACAATACTATATATTGCATTCTGGCTTTTAAACTCAATTTTTCAGTTCTTCTTTGGAGCATAAACAAAAAATAGTCACACCTTAGGAGGCCTTGGGATAAAGGAAAGGAAAATCCAATTATTTTGTGTAATTGGTCTATATTGGTAACTATCTAATAATATTAAAACTAGGTGGGTCCATAATAGAGGATATGGATGAATGTCCCCATCAGGTTGTGGCCTAGCTATGATTAAGCCATCTTTAAGCCTCACCATGGAAGAATTTGAGTGGCGTTTTTCTCCATACCAAATGTTGGGGGTCCATGGAAAAACAAAGTTTTGGTGTAATCTTACCATTCTTACTTCTAGTTTTTAACCTGAAGACTGGGGAATCTGCAAGGACAATTACAAGAGCCAAGTATAGAGAAGATAACAAGATATCATATCTTAGGACAACGTAGCATATTATTCGCATCAAAGGTAGGGACAAATAAGATTGTTAGTACTCTAGACATCAAACTCAATTGTACAGTTCAGAAGGGAGAAAAAAACATTCAAGAACTCAGTTTCAGTCTGCAACTGTCTCTTTAACACAGCTTTACTCTAGACCGGATACGAAGTGAGGTGACAAAACCAGCAACTTTAGATGGTTTGAGTGAGAGATGATACTGTTTCAGGCTTACAAGTTACAACATAATACAATTGTTTATTCCTTGCTTATTTATTTGATTGTTTATTTTTTGATTCTTTACAATCAAGTAGCATTAATAGGCATATATGTAGCATATCCAAATCATGTACAGACCCGGCTTATAATATGAATAAAATCTGTGCATGTGGTAGTCCGGTAAAGCCTCATCTGTCTTTGGAACCCAAATCTTGCAATCCACAGACCATATTTGCTGGCACTGCTACATCGATCATCTTAGGATATGGCAAGTTAAGATCTGTTGCACCAATAAAAGAAATGAACAAAAAGAGAGGAGAAATTAGAAGTTGTCATCGCAAACTAGTCACAGATGCAAAATGTTCGTTATCCATAAACTGGATGTATTGAGCATCAACTTACTCTCCATGATGCCTTTGAATGTCTCCTGCAAAAGCGTATTTCAAAAATATCAATATGCTGATAGGAAAAATAATTGACATGAGAATTCTGTGGACATGATGAAGACTAATCATCCATCAAATGCAAGAATGTCGTGATTTTTCATGTACAATAACATCAACATGTTTTAAAGCGAATACTGTCTTTCCCCATTTTTACCCTGGCCAGAGTTACTGATACTAGTACCATCCAAGGGAATTGGCCTCATAAAAAATACATTTTGCAGACTTTTTGAAATTTTAATTAGGTGAACGATAATGCAGTGAATTAATGGAGTTGAAGATAAGAACCAAGTCTTCATAAACAAAAGGAAACCCCTTCTCGCAACCCAAAAAAAAGTAAGATAACTTTTATACAAAAGAAAGCAGTCAATCATTTAATATTTCTATTTTTCAAAAGTAAAAAAGCCATCTCTCTTTTCCCTGTTATGATTCCAGAGGATGCCTAAAATTTGAGCAACATGCTACTTATTTAATTATGTCACAGACAGTACTAGTGGGTGCTCCAGAAATGTTCCAACACATAATCTTACCAGAGAGAAAAAGAGTGGAAATGAAGGGTTCTATTTCCATTTGACAATACAGACATGATCATTTCTTTCCCACAGAAAAACAAAGATGGATTGTTCCAAAAAAGAATACCTCATCCTTTGTTAGGCGAGGATTGTACAGCATTTCCTCTCCCACTGTGGTTACCTATAATCAGTGAGTTTCATATAAGAAACAACCATTTATATATGTATGAAACAAGAGGAATGAAGTCATATCTTACTGTGAATCCTTTGTAATCATGAGCTGGATATAGCAATGTTTCCTTGGGCAATGTGAAAATCTGGACCAATGAAACAAAAATGAACCTTTTTTCATTTAAATTCTGATAATTACAAAAAAGAATTGAGCAATCTCAAAGGAAACCCCCCTCCTCCCCCCAAGGAAAATAAAAACAAAAACTATGAAGAAACTTTTGCTTGACATTATAAAGTAAATGACTATATCTCCTATACTTGCCTGTGAATGCACTGACTTGTAGAGTTGCTGTGAACTTCCACCCTGCAAAAAGAATTAATTGGTACTGAACCTTGGAGCACTAAAGAACATTATCTTCATATATAAAGCAGAACAGATATCCCAGAAGACAACCCAAATATGGATGGCAACATCCTTATGAAAGGAAGTTGGCATATCTCTGTTGCATATGCAACCAGCACATTGTGATACCCAGCAAAAAGAATATACCCTATAACTCAATAGTTTCAGTCACCTCACTGATCAGACAGAATGTCAAATTATTAACAATTCAATTAATGATTAATTTACCATCAGGCTTGTGAATGGCAAACAGTATTACCAACTATGTGCAGCCAAATAACAAGGTAAATGTTGATATGTGGAAGAGTAGAAAAATGTGCAGCTGGGTGCATGCTTCCCATGAATATCAAAACAATCCGGTCTTATTGTTCTGAAATACAAACAGAGCTTGCAAATTTAATTGCAAAACAGTCAATTATTCATTCCAAAATCTCTACATGGAACAAACATCAGTGGTTCAGTATCTAGTAGTAGCATCACATAGGAACACACAAAAATCTTCATATGCATAAGGAAGCCAATGATGGTTGACATACTTAATATGTTAGATTGCTTCGAGCATTTTTAATGATTCTGATCGTTTGATGTTAACAAAGTTATTATTACTTCATTTTATTTTGTTGATCAAGATGCAAGACCATATTCCAAAACATTATACCTGAAAATCAGTCCTCCCACAACCCCTTACCAACAGAGCATCCCCTGTGAAAGCCATCCTTGGCTGAGGCTGATCAGGTCCATCTCCTGTGACATAGGTAACACAGCCCATTGTATGGCCAGGAGTGGCACGAACCTGCATTTATGCATATCAATTAGAATATAGTTTATGATATAGAAGTCTAGATCAGTCTGGCACAACTTCGTAGTGACATTAAATATTTTCCGCATTGACCATTCGTTGTTCTTCATAGATCAATGCAATTCCAATCATATCATACATGCAGCCATATTTCTTAAAACAAGTTTTCAAAACACTCTGCATTTAGAAACTCCAGAAATGCAAGTTCTTGTTTCAAAATTCTACAGAATCTTCACCAAGTATATGAACCAGGAATCTACACTAACTTGTATATCAATATTTATCCTTAAATGATGGACCTTCCATAAATCAAATTTCATCACAAGTAGGTACTTTCTCCAATCTTTCAAAAAAGGTAGTGGAGGAAAATATTCTGTTGTATTAAGCATCGGATAGGAAGTTGGTTACCCATTAAAGGCCAATGGCAAACTGGCAATTTGCTAATAGCTCAGCAGTCAAGAGGGAAAATTAATGTTACATGTGAGACTGTCAGGAATAGGCATCTCCAGTCATTTATACCAGTTATGCTTACTGCAATGTTGTCAAGTTCATAAAGAATCATGATTCTCATGCTATTCAGATTGTGATTTAGTTGGATCCTAAATTTTTGATCAATTCAATAAACATCACAATTAACGTCGATTATATTTCTAACAGCAAAAGCTACCCTATGAAGTCAGGGCTACTTTTCTCAGGAAAAAAATAAAGAAACAATTTTTCCAGCATTTAATTGGCAAAGTTAACATGAAAAAATTTATATGTTGGTCGCATCAAAATTCTGATTCTCAAACTAAACTAGGAGGAACTGGATAAACCATCTTGGAAACTGCAATCTGATGGACTGGAGTAGGGACTAGAATGGAATCAAATAAAGTGATTGTGTTCTGCTCCTCTGGGGTAAGAATATTCTAGCAGCTGCATATGCAATGACCAAGAACTCAAACAGAATACAGTGAAACTGCATTCTCCATCCGTAAGCTAAGGAATTGATTTTTACAGCAGTAGATGTAATTGCCATTATTTTGTTACTGGTCATTACACCATACTGCAGTTTTAGGGTCCAACCAAACAACAAAATAAAAATATTAATTAAAGAAAAATGCCATTAGAATGCTGATAATGGTATCTACAAGTACACTCCTCACTCTGTCACATCTCTGACTCCATTGTGCTAACAGAATACCACATAAAGATCATAGCTATTTTCTCTAGCATTATTCAAAAGGTGCATGCATACAAGGAAACTGACCACACAAGCAGTTGGGCATATGCATGCTTACCTCAAGAAAGAGATTCCCAAAACAGATTTTATCGCCAGGTTCAACAAAAACATCAGCCTTGGAACTACTCGCTTTTGAAATAACAGATTTAACGCCAGGTACCTTGCCCTACAAGAAACAATCACATTTACGTACATAAATTGGCAATAGCAGGTTTGAAGTTTGGGAAGGGAGATTGAGACTTATATGATAGGAGAAAACTAACTCTTACGTGACTCAAACATGATGGCCTTTAACACGTACTAGGGAAAAAAAATCGAAGTTTGATGTAATAGAATTTCTTCCTCCAATAAGCTAAAATAAGAAATAACAGTGTAGAGTAAAATTGAGATATCAAAGATAAGAAAACCTTGATGAGACCAGTTCCAGTGACATGATCAGCATGTACATGAGTGTTCATAGCATATATAAGCTTCAGTCCCAATTCTCTAACCAAACTTAAATCTCTATCAACCGTTTTGTCTACAGGGTCAATCAACTGCACAAATCATTTCATCGTACAACAGAGTATTAAAAACCCAAAAACAAACAAAACCCAGAATTTACATCCAAGAGAAAAACATAAACATAAACAAAGAAAATACTAACAAGGGCTGGTTTATCAGGGTGAGAGAAATCAGCAAGGAGGTAAGTGTAGGTAGAGGATTCTTTCTCAAACAACTGACGAAACAAGAGAACCGAAGATGACTGCGACGACGTCGTGTCTGACCCCATTCGTGATCGCAGAGCAAAACTGATGGGTTGCTTTGGAGAGAAACTGAAGGAAGAATGATTAAAAGGAGGAGAAAATAGACAAGGTCTTATGAATCTCAATTTCAGCATTGTCAATTCCGCTTAAAGCGGTGGTTTTTTCTTTTTTTGAGGAAAATGAAAACGATCAGATCAAAGCCGTATGCTAGAATTCAAAGCATATTTTATTGCTATGTAGAGTATTTTCATTTACAATGTTATCTTTGATTTCGTATTGTATAGGGAAGCACGATGTCTGGGTTTTGGAATTATCGTTAGCCGTTGCTTGTACATTACTTTCGCTGTCAGCTCTTTGGCGGTTTGTTAAACAAACGGTGGACTGATCCGATGGGCTTTCTATTTATGAAAGAAAAAAAACAAAAGAACAATTACCACCTTCCAATATTACATAGATATTGCCGGTTTCTGTTATAAATAATAGATTTTGCATCAGTAAAATTTTAGATTTATAAGAATTTATTTTTAATTAATAAGTATATTTTTTATATTAAAAGTATGAGATCGAAACTCTTCACTATTGTGGGATTCTCACGATAGATAAAAAATGTTAAAGATCGAAATAAATCTAAACCAAAATAAATCTTTTTCTTTTATAAGTGAAAAGAAGTTAAAAAAGGAAGTGAGTAAATATGTAAATAAGTTTTTTAAATTTGTATTGTTGTCTTTTTATCAACAAATTAATGATGATTAACTTTTGTAAGTTATAAATTGATTTGTATTGACTCATTTACATAATCGTATTAAATAATTAATTTTTTAAATTTAATATATCTAATTTATTTAATTGATCTTTAAAATAGTAGCAATACAAAAAAAAAATCATAAAAGTAAGTGATTAATTCGTGTTTATTAAGTTAAGAGTATCATGTAATGTCAAAATCTAAGTAAAACTAGGCCCAATTAAAGAGTCTTGGGCACCAAGCAGTTTAATGTATTTAATAAACAGGTCATAAATAGTGCTTGAATTTCTTGATATTATCATTTGTTACCATTCTTTTTTTTTTTTTTTGTAATGCCAAAATCTTGACACAACACAATTAATTCTTGGACCAAGTATAAATGGTCACCTGTGTGTTTGTCATTGCATATTAGCCTATTAGGATTCAGGAATCTGACCCCTTAAGTTTGAGCCAAGAGAAAATTGATAAGCTTTTAGAATGTCAATCTATCCAGCTTAGACAAGCAAGTGTTGAAAGGTTTGAACCAAGCCAAATGGCCCTGACTATCAATCATCAGGAGACTTACAGCCATATTGCTCTAGAACTTACTCATCAAAAACCCAGAAAAATGGAATAGGGGCATTATATTTTCCACTCAAGAGTAGTTTATTAGCATGTACAAACTATTTCATTTTCAAATTTTACATAAATTACAGATTGTATAACAAAGGGGAGAAAAACAGGAAGATTTACAAGGGGGGTCCATCTATAGGTATGCTATTCATGTAACTCCTATTGCTGTATCACTGTTTCAAAACTTGTGTCTATATTTATTTATCCATGGATGTAAAAAAAAAAACCCAAAAATTCAATAAATGCACAGACCTCAGCAAACCTAATCTTCCTCATTGTTAGAAGAGTTTTCTACCTTTTTCTCACGTTTTGGAGACTCAACCAGTCCATCTCTGATCTTACTGGGACTGCTCACCTCATCATCATCTATATCATTTGGGCCTTTAACACTCATTTTTTCTCCTTGTTCCTCAACATTTATTGCAGGGTCTACTTGGTTGTTTGAATCTGTTAGAATGGCATGTTCCTGAGTATCATGAGTATCATCAATACCACTGGAACTGGACACGGGATTGGAAACACCTGATATCCTCTTGACTCCAGGGGAAGACGATGATTCATCATCAGAGGAGTCAGATTCTATTAAAAGCTCTTGCTCTTTGACAGCTGATAGATCCCGGGACTTTTTTGACCCTTTACGGGAAAGAACATGTTTAATGCTACGAGCAGATTTCCCAGCATGTTTTAAAATACTCTTTGCCATACCCTTCATTCTGCTTGGGCTTTCAGGACCACTTCCCACAGGACTCAAGCTTCCCTCATTTGAGACCTTGTCAGAAGAAGGCACTGAAAGATTGTCATCTACTACCAACTTCACCAAAACCTCCTCGTCATTAACTGCTCTGAGGTTCACATGGGGAGATTGAACCACCTCTCCAAGGCTGCCTGAGTGACCCTCACTTTTGGGACTCCTCTGAAATACAGAACTGATCTTTTGAAAACCCCACTTAACTCTGTTCACTCGATCCTTTGCTTCTGGATTTTCATCAGCACTACTACGGTCACTTTTAGGGGATCCAGATGCTGTTGAAAGGGTACTCCCAAAAGAATCATTAGGCACTCTATGAATCCGTGTCTCAAGGCTTCTAGCCTTCCCTTTTCTGGGTTCCCAAGTCTGTGACACTTCACTTCCTGGATGATGCACCCATATCCCAGTTTCTTCTTGTCCTTCAACATTTATAGGTTCAAAATGATCTGGCAGGTTTGGAGATTTCTTTGAAGATGAAGGCGAGAATGGACCTTTATCAGCAGTGTTAGTTGCAAAGGAGTTCTGTATATCTTCCTTGTTTAATAATTCACCATCAACTGCATCGTCTCTCCCCTGTGTAGTTGTCCACAGATTTAGTATTAAGTTTCTCTGCACATCTCTTTAACTCATAAAAGCATTTTGCATATTCAAGATTGTGTGTAAAAACCTTCAAACTTTCAGCGGCTGAGTAATAGCACCTAAAATAAATTACCTTACTATTATCTTCAAGCACTGTTATTGCAAGATGCAGTCTTCCCATTTTAATATTTTGAAGAGGCAACCACATGTCATGTCTCTGGCCACCCCTATAATCACTAATATCTACTGTGCATTTACTGCAAATTGTAACAAAAGAGTACATCAGAAGAAGAACTTGCAAACATGTTGAAATGAAATGGGAAAACAAAGTACGCAGAAAATATACTAAGAAACATAAGATGGCTATTTCCAGCAACTGCTAACTGAATTGACAATGGCAAAAGCCAAAAGAAATTAAGATTAACACCACAAAAGCAACAATAGAAGATATCAAATCTCATGGATTATTGCTGGAAAAACATCAAACTACTCAAATGTAAAGAAAGAGAGAGAGAGAGAGAGACTACAAGGACACAAAATATACAATACCATTAAGAAGACAACAACAATAAATAGTATAATCATTTAGTCAAACTAGACAAAAAATAAAAACAAGAAAACTTTTCTAGGATCATTATTGTTTTATCCAGTGACAACAAAAGGAATAATAAGTTTATACCTCAATAGGCCAAGGTCAGGAAACTAATATCTATGAAATGCCTAAATACACTTACTTCAATTTCATAGAAACAATATTCTTTGCAAAGGATGCTATATAGACAGCAGTAGTGGCTAACAAAAAAGCAATCCACATAGCGTACTGCAAGGACATGAGCCTCAAAAAAGTATCCATAATAAAGTAATAACTACACAAAATGGTTATTTATAAGGTTCAGAGACAACCCAAGGGTATCATCAACAAAATGGTCTTTGTCACGAACTTCAATCATTAGTACATTTGGTGTCTCCCACGTGCAGACAGGGATCATAAATTCCTCATGCCATTTTGGAGACAAAGTTTTCTTGTGTGTCTTTGTCCTGAATCTAAAATGGCCAAGTTGCCCCTTCACATATGGATCAGCCAACCCTGAAAATTTATATCCACCCATTGAGCATAAACCAGATACTGCCTAAGTGAAAGATAAGAACTAGATTTAAAACTAACCATTGAAATCTGAAGGTTTCATATCAGATCCTTCAATAACTTCAACCTTGGCATGAGCAAGAGGCTGCTTCTCATCAACAGAAAACCAGTTTTCTGCAATATATATTCAGTGACAAGGCAAACTTTTAACATATAAGCAAGGAAAAGTAAACAAAAGAAAACTAGTCTTAATTAATCAATGCATCTCTAGCCTTGATGATCATTCCTTTCCATTGAAAAAAAAAAAAAAACCAACATTAAGCAAGCATAAACTATATCATTCCAACTCTTCATTTTTCCTTAAGTACCCAAAAAATCATACACGTATCCAACACCTCATAGTGGGCAAGGCGGATGACCCTCCAAATATAAGGCAAACCTTCAAAAAGCTAAATATACCAATGTCAGACTCAAACTGTGTCTTACAATCACTCTCAACACTAAGCAACATGATGAGCCAATGAGTCTCATAGCTTCAATATATTATGCCAAAACATGTACTAACTCATGAGAATAGTTAACTGGTTATAAAATCAGAAATGAAATCAAAACTTAATATATATATATATATATATAAGAGTGCATGAAAAATGGGGACGATAATGACTAAATTACCTGGCTGGGGTGAAGCAAACTTCTCAACATCAACAACCAGCATATTGGGCTGCAAAATGAGAAAAATTTAGAGCTAAAGTTCAATCCACAGAGAAGTACTGCTTATAACTTAAACCTGTTAGTGCATCCTGAATTGGCATTATTCATTTGCAGCATATAAGATGGAATTTATGACATGGAGGACTTAGGGAACATGACTAGGAAACTTAGAAAACAATGGAGATAAAAAAAATCACTTTTGTACAGCACCAGGGTTTAAAACCTAACCTCAACAAGGGTCTGCTCAAATGCAATCGAGAGGAGCTTATCCTAGCCAAGCAAAAGATGATACACAGTAAGATTGGGAGAATGTGATAGATGAGGAAATAGATCTTGAAGATTTATTCTGGAGAAAAAAAAGGAGTTATTACAAGCCATCCGGCGATCCCTGGAAGTTCAGTAACATCAAGTCCATGTGTAAAGATGGGTTTCACAGTCATCTGGAAATATGGAGGCTCAGCAAAGCATACTCGTAGACGGCCAAGGAAAGGCCACTGCCGGAGAAACTTCACCCCAATCAAAACCTGCAAGACAGCGCAAAAGAGTAATAATGCTAATTACCATGGAAATGAGTGTTCACAAGGGGTGGGATGGGACAAGAACTAAGTGATGCCATGTCTTGAATCTTAAGAAATCCAACAGTGTATAAAAGTTTCAAAATCCAGACATAGTCTACCATCCTTAAACTCAATTAGTTTACATTCCTCCTTGTCCACAGAAAGGACTTGACACGAGTATCCATGTCTCATACTCTACACAAAAGGTGTTATGTTGACCCAAAACTCCTCTGGTAGAAACTAATAATCAGCACAATCATACGAATAGCAGTCCACAAGACAGTTCGTTCTTCTTAATAGATCTTCCACAATAAATTGAAACCTTACTTCTGGTAGGCTTATAGTTAGACTTTTGATCATTTAAATTCATTGATAGATCATAGATATAATCAATTTCAACTCCTACTTTTATACAGGTATACTCTCATTTCTTTCAAGCCCTACTAGCCCTTCCATACCTCTTCCAACAGAGGTACAGATGCATCCCCCTTTTCTGTATTGCATCCATAAAATTTCATATCCATCCTCTTTCCATGTGCAACTTGAATAGTAAATAATTGGTAAAATTAACTATTCCATATTTATCAGTACCTTTCCTTCAACATGCATGCCTGTTATATGCAACTTTGCCCACATTCCAAATCCTAGTCTTTTCCTTAGTTTCACAGCAAGTATTGCACTCATGTCATCTGCTGTAAGAAAATTCATTCCCAACTCCAGTACCTGCGTGCGTTACATTGTAATTTCTACTATGGGCAAATTTGAAATGACAAATCATAGCTAGAATGATTACACAGACAGGGATTGGGGAAACATATACCAAGTGGTCATCATCGAGCATTCACGAAGAACCCTCATCTCTGTGAACAAAGGTGGATTTCTTCCCAAATATAAGTGTTGCACCATGGCTTTTCTCTGCATTCATAGCAGCATTAACATCAAAACTCACAAAGTGGATCTGAAAATAACCATCTGCTGGTCATTGAAAGTAATTTCACAGGCATAAAGCAATGTTGAGCCTGTAGGCTCAATTAGTGCTATAGAGTTCTATTCATGCCATAGGTATCACAAATTCAGAAATTAAAAGGTACATAAATTCAGATGCTCATACTTTATACTTTGTTCATGAAACCCGCGCGCACCCCCCCCCCCCCCCCCCACCCCCAACTCCCTTTTATTCACCGCTCATTAATTTATACTGTGTTCAGACTTGGATATAAAATTAAAAATAAAACAAAAGGTATTATAAGCTAGAATGGTATGAAACGAGCAGGGATCAACTGATGTTGCCTCCACTTTAACAAAAATTGGAATTTGCACTAAAACAGAATCTTTATGTAATGATTTTCAAGAGATAAAGAGAATGAAAGAAAAGAACATGAAACAAAAGTACTAAGAAAGAAAAATTCATACAGCAGTCCACGGTTTGTACTTCTCCAAGAACCAAGGTATGATAGGAAGCAGAATCTTCTGTGATGCAATCTGTTCCATACAAATAGGCCATATCTTTTCAACAGCATGGTTTAACCACCGAACTGATTCAGAATCAGAAAGTACCTGGAGATAAAAGACCAACAAAGCATTAAAGGAACAGATTTTACAATATCAAAATCAAGAATCCAAAACTTGACCCTGATAAAGTTGCAAGGCAGATGCTTATCCATGTTTTCATAAAGACTAAATTCCAAACCTTTTCTCTATATCCGAAAGACCAATATTGATAAACAAAAGCAGCCATTTGAGCCAACAAAAAAGAATGCAAAACCTCCTTTAAAAAAGAAAAGAAAAAGATTTGATAAAGTTGAATGTTACTTTTAGATATTTGAAAATGAAAACCTATTAAGAATCAGAATAACCCAGATAAAAAGTTATATAAAATGACTGATAATTCAAACAATCACGATCAAAATACAACAATACTTTTAAAACAAAATAAAAAGAGAAATTGAGTAATACCCTTCTCCTAGAAGATTGCCTTTTTTCCTCAAACTGCAATTTCCTCTTCAATCTCATAACATACCTTTCATGAACCTTTAATTAACAAAGAAATGAAACCATCAGACAAAAAATTTATAGAATAAAAGGAATTTCCACCCAAAAAATGCCAATTCCAAACCAAAAGAAAAGAAGTCAATGAAAAAAAGAAGAAAAGGAAAGATTTACCAAGTAGAGATAAATGAGAGACACAAAATAAGTAACTGGATGGCAAAGATTGAAGTACGAAAGCATCCAAAGGAACATCAAAACTATTCCCACATGATGCAGCATTGATATCTCCATCAAACCCATTTCTATAAACACCAAAGAATAACAAAACCCACTTCAAGAATGATCACAACTTTTTCACTTAATTTCGATAACCCAAATCACTATCATTAAGGGAAGAAAATAGAACTTTCATGGAGCTTTTGTTCTGAAACGAAATAAGGAAGGACGAATCTGAATCAAATGACTTGAATTCCAGGGTTCTGAATCTAATGTATAATATGAACGGAATGACAGTTACTAACACCAGCAATTTCCATTTTATACTATGATCTCTGGGCAGTAATTATTTTAATTAAAAAAAATACTAGTTCTCAGTAAGGTATGCTGTTTGACTGGCTTCCTCATTGGAAAACGCTATCGTATAACTGAAGCAAACTCACTGGACAAGAGAGGAACGAAAGGAGGGGAAATGTCTTTTTCGGATTGTGTTTCGTCGTTGGGAAATGTTTTTTCTTTTTTCCTTTGTCCAATTTTAGTTTTCTTCGAAAAAATGTCGTCCAGGTAATGCCTTATTTTATATTCATATTATTATTTAAATCAATTATTGGGTTCTATATTCCTGTCAAATGACACCGGAATTGGTCGAAAGGATTATAATAATAAAAAATAAATATAAAAATATTTTTATGTTATTAGAAAAATTTTAAATAAAATTATATAAATATAAAATAATAAAAATATTTTAAATAATAATAATTAATCAATCATTAATTATAAAAATTTATTTAAATTTATAAAATAGTTCATATACTTCTTCAAGAATTATGCCTTAATCTTTTAATTTTCTTTGAGAAAAATTTTAATGAATTTTATGTATATATTTATAAAGAGAAGGAAATATTGATATTTTATAGAAACAGTATTTTGAAGGCGCCGTAACGCTTAAGCCACCTATGATGAACCTGCAATTTGTAAGGTGAAAGCAAGGACTGGGGGAGGTGTACGTGTGAAGCGGTCACAAGATACAAAGAGATTCGAGACAACATGTTAGAAGCTGGTCAATTTAAAAGAGGTAACAGGTTTCACCGTGGTTGAGACAATGAGTTATCTGCCAACAGGGCGCCTTGCTGTTTGGTAATGTCCTTTTCAGCTTTATTTTTCGAGTCATTTG